>NC_091552.1:20735182-20742682 GCF_042767895.1 Penaeus vannamei
TTGGCCAAGGGTGCCATTAAACGCAAGGTCAATGGGGGGGGGGGGGGGCCGATGCAAGGTCAGGACCCTTCTGCGAGATAAGGGAGGACTGGTGCGCCCTAGTGATTTTTTTTTTCTTTTTTTTAGTCGTTGTGATAAGTTATTTTATTATTATTATTATTATTATTATTATTATTATCATTATTATTATTATTATTATTATTATTATTATTATTATTATTATTATTATTATTATTATTACTATTGTTATTATCATTATCATTATTATTATTATTATTTTCTTTGTCATAGGGATAACTTTTTTTTTTGGGGGGGGGGAGGTGTATCTCATCACATATACATCATCCTCACCGAATCACCTAATCCCAATGGTGAAATCCTCATCATCATCGTCATCATTATCATTATCATCATTATCATCATCATCCCAACTTAAATCTCAATAACAATCACAAAAGTACCAGGCCCCCTCCCACTTAAGAATAAAAACAAAAAAAAATAAAGAAAAACAGCATATATATAATAAAATAAATAAACAAACAAACCAAAAAAATCAAATCAGAAACAAACCCACACCATTCCGAATCCCCAAACCGCAGCCCCCCCCCCCCCACGTCCTCCTCCTCCTCGAAGGTCATCCTCGAAACCCCCTTGATTTCCGCCAAGCACCTCCGGGAGAACCGCGCGGCCGCTCGTTCTTCGGCGCCTCCAGAAAGTTTACGTCCCCCTCGAGGCAAGGCCAATGTTTTAGCACGGAGGTTCGCGCAGTTTACAAAGACATTCATGGACTAACAGGAAAGTTTTCTCTCGGGCTGAGGCTCGGCAGCTAAGTAAACAAGGGCGCGAGAGGAGGGTCGGGGGGGAGGGAGAGGAGGGGAAAGGGAGGAGGAGGGGAAGGGTAGGGGAAGGGAAAGGGAGGAAGAGGAGGGGTAAGAGGGAGAGGGGAAAGGGAGGAGGATGGTTGGGGAGAGAGAGAGGGAAGGGAGTTGAGGAGGAGGAGGGAAGGAGAGGGAGAGGAGGGAAAGGGAGGGAGGAGGAGGTAGGGAGAGGGAGAGGGATAAGGAGGAGATGGGGAGAAAGGTGAGGGGAGGAGAGCTAGGGAGAGGTAGGAGGAGAGGGATAGGGGGATGGAGGACAGGAAATGTGGATAGGAGGGTACAGGTGAGAGAGAGAGAGAGAGAGGAGGGAAAATGGAGATGGCGAGAGGAAGGCGAGGAAAGTATAAGGAGGAACTTGTAAGGCAGATCGGCAAAGAAAAGTTGGGAGGATAAAAAAGGCGTCAGATAATTGCATGCACCGGCGCGCGTGCATGCAAGAGAGAGAGAGAGGGAGGGAGACAGAGAGACACAAAAAGAGACAGAAAGACAAGACTGACATATAGAGAGAGCGACGGAAAGGGGAAGACAGGGAGAGAACAAAAAAAAAAAGGAAATCGAAGCACCCCTCCCCACTCTCCACCCCACCCCACCAAGAGAGCTGCAGGCCTCTTCAAGACGAGGCCACCGAGACTCGCCAACGTGAAGAAGTATGACACTGCAACCCACGCCCAGCCCAGTATAAAAAAAAAAAAAAAAAAAAATGCCCCCGCATGTCTTCACGAGGCTAAACAGCGCGCACACAAATGCGTTTGCCTTCTTATAAAACAAAATTTATATCCGGCCGTGTAATATCTTCTCGCAAGGCACTCGGTCGAGGTGCATTGTGCCGGCGGTGAGTACAAGGGGCCATTCGGAGATGGAAGAAATATATTCTTATATATATCTCCGCTAAACTCTCTTTGTCTCTCTCTTCTTCTCTTTCCCTGTCTTAATTTCCTCTTTTCCGCCTCTCTTTCTTCTTGTCTGTCTTTTCTCTTCCCATTGTCTTTCTCCTTCACACCCATATACTTATCCTTATCCTCACGGTCACCCTAATCCTCGACCCTCATTCTCTCCTCTCTTAACTATATATATATATATATAACAATATATATATATATACATATATATATATATATATATATATATATATATATATATATATATATATATATATATATATATATATATATATATATATATATATATATATATATATATATATATGTCATCCCTCTCCTTCCTCTCTCTTATATCTTTCTCTCTCTCTCCACTACATGCTCTCATCTATCTAACTCCTCCTCTCTCTCTCTCCCTCTCTCTATTCATGTCCTATCTATCTAAAGTATCCTCCATTTATCCTCCTCCCTCTCTCTATACTCCTTCTCTCTCTCCTCTCCTCTCCCTCTTCCTCTCCTCTCTCCCTGCCCTCCTCCTCCTCCCTCCTCTCTCCTGCCATACTGCCCGCCGCCCTGCTGCTCGCCCTCCCTGCATCTACACCTACTCCTCTCCCTCCACTTCTCTACCTCTCCCTCCGTCCTCTCTACTCCTCCCTTCTCCCTCTCCCTCCGCCTCTCTCTCCCTCTTCCTCCCTCTCCCTCCCTCCCTCTCTCCCTCTCCCTCTCCCTCCCCTTCTCCCTCTCTCTTCTACCAAGACAGAGATAAGGAGTACGCGCTGTTTTGTGCATCTCAAAGCCCAAAGATCCCCGGGGAAGAAAGTGTCTTTATTTCTTTTCTTTTTTAACTGAATGAGAAAAAGAAAAAAAAATCGCCTTGTTTGCTTATCATTTGCTTTGTTTTCCTAATAATAGTCTCTAAGACAAAAAAAAAAAGACTTGTCTGATATCTGCGCTCCTTAAAGCAAGCTGTCTGCATAAACTTTAGACGTTTTCCTTTTCATATAGTTATTTGTGGCCGAAAAAAGTATTGAGAGGAGTGGTGAGAAACGCTTTTGAAAACCATGTCCTCAAAAATATTTCTTATAGAAAAAAAAGTATGTATATATATATATATATATATATATATATATATATATATATATATACATATATGTATGTATGTATGTATATATATATATATATATATATATATATATATATATATATATATATGTATATGCATATATATATATATATATATATATATATATATATATATATATATATACTGTATATATAGATAGATAGATAGATAGATAGATTTCTATGATTAGTTTGAATATTCTTTTCATTCATCTAAATGAATCTATCAGCCGAGTAAAAGCCGTAAAGATGTTTTTAAGTCCCTTAATATTTATCTTTTTTTCTACAATCAATCTGAATATCCCTTTCACTTATCAAAAACAACACAGCCGAGCATAAAGCCGAAAATCCTAATACTTTATGACACAGCCCATAGCCAAGGGCACAGGAGGGCCGAGCCAGCCACTTTAAAAGTAAAATTCCTTCCTGAAGAGTCTCCCTCGCTCGCCCCATACCTGAAACATAAAAGAAAACTTGTGTAAGTAAATTAGCAACACAGGAAAAAGAAGAAGAAAAAAAAAGAGTGGAGAAAAAGTCGACTGCTTTTACGATATAGCAAGCACACATAAAGATCGTATCGCCTTCCAGTTATCAAGCACCGTTTTATTGAAGTTCTCTCCGCATATCTGGTTTATTTCACTGCCGCTGCATGCGTATCGCCCCTTTTTATTACCGGACACGTGTATTTACCTCTCCTTGGTTTTAACTAGCAACTGTGTTTATTTAATTCCAGTCCTGATTTATTTTGCCTGCTCGCAGTGCAGTGTACCTTGACCCAACGTTAGCATAAGTTGTTTCCTTTTCTCCCTTTCTCTCTCTTTCCCTCTCCCTCTCTCCCTCCCTCTCCCCCTTCTCGCCTCACCTCTTTCTAACCTCTTCCCTTCTCCCTACCTCTCTCCCTCACTTCCATCTTCCTTCCTTCCCTCTCCCTCCCTCCACTCTCTTACACTCCTCCTCCCTCTCCTCTCTATACCTCCCTCTCCCTCCCTCCCTCTCTCTCTCTCCCAATCCCTTAATCCCGCCCAACCTTCCTCATCTTCCTTATTCCCGCCACCTTCCATCCCGGAATCCAACCCCCCTCACCTCCACCATCTCCCGAGGTATATCCATATCCAAATCGCCTTCCTTTCCTTTTCCTTTTCTCCTCTCCCATCTTCCGACTCACACCTCTACTGGTCACCTTTTCCCTCGCTGACCCCTTATTCCCCTTACAGGCTTATCCTCATCACTCCCCACTTCCCCATTTCCTTCCTTCACTTTCATTTCCCCGTCTCTCTTTCCCCCTCTTCCTCCATTATCTTCTTAATTTCTGCCTATCCTCTCTTCCTTCCCCTCCTCCTCCTCCTCCTCCCCCCTCACAGCCTTTGTGTCTCCTCTATATTTTCTTCCCCTCATAACTACCTTCTCCCAGCCTCATCTCCATATACCCTCACTTCCCCCTCCCCCTCCAACCCCCTATTCCCACTCACTTGCTTCTCTCCTCATTCATCCCCTTACACCTGACTTCCCCTCCCTCTCCCGCCCCTTATCCCCTCACCTCTACCTCCATCCCTCATCCCTTCTTATCCACCCTCTCCCTCACCCTACATATCGCCCTCTCCCCTATCTGCCTCCACCTCACCCACCCTCCACCACCCTATCACTCTCCTGTCCCCTATTCTCCCCAGCCCACCGCTTCCCTCTCCCACCCCTTATTCCCCTCACCTCCCCCCTCCCTCCCTCACCCCTCACAGCCCCCCTCCTCCTCCTCCTCCCTATCCCTTCTTATTAGGGAATGACACTTCCCTCATCTCCGCCAAAATTTCCCATGGCCAAGATGGACTCCCACAAGACAGCAGGGGCGAGCGAGAGCCAGGGGGTTTCCTTAAGCCTGAGGTATATTTCCTTCGTCAACTTGTAAATTTCCATTTTCTTCACAGGGGTCGTGGTTTTAAAAAAAAGCTTTCTTTCTCTACTTTTTTGTTTGTACATGTATACGTGTTTATTTTGTTTGCTTGCTTGTTTGTTTGTAGTTTATTTACAGTTTGCTTGTTTGTTGGTATGTATGTGTGTGCCTGTTGCTGCTTTTAACGTCTTTTTAAATCCATGCCTTTATTTTCTCCCAAAAAGTTCAACGGGATTTTTTTAACTGCCTCAACTGAATTGAATTCTGAATACTGATGATAAATAAAAAAAACAAAAAACAAAAATTGTTCCATTATGAAACATTCTAGCCAGATGAATAACAGAAAAAAATATAAAAAACAGCACAAAGTAAGTCATCAAAATGTATGATTAAAAAACTACAAGAGATTCTTGATGCACAACTATTTTACTGTATTCTTACCCCCCCCCCCCCTCCCACACACACACACCAGGAAAATGTAAAAATAAAAAAAGTGTCATGGACCTTCGCAAATAAAGATCTATCCATTTCATTTTTCCTTTTTTTTCCTTTTCATTTTTGTGTTAAGCAAGTTCTGCAATCATCTGGAATGGACCTCTTTAACTGCACTATCCTTCTCCCCTCATTCATACATATACCTATCCATTATGCAACCAATCATTCACTTTAACCTCCACCCTTCACTCGCACACACATCCACTCTCCTCCTCCCGTATCCACTCGCACTTCCATTCACAAAACAAACGTCTCTAAAAGCATCCACTCTGGCGTTCCCTTCGCTGACCTCCCTCCTTGCGAGACGACCCGGCGCCCCCCCCCCCCTTGCCTCGGGAGCGCGCGTGAAGCAAGGGCCTAATCAGCTGAGGGGAATCTTCGGAATCAGCAGCGAGGCAGAAGAGGAATTCGTCAACCCGCTGTTGTTTCATTGAGGATAATGCATTGTTGTGTAAAATATGGGACGTGATCCGATTATAACAGATATGTGTATGAATAAATTGTGTGTGTGTGTGTGTGTGTGTGTGTGTGTGTGTGTGTGTGTGTGTGTGTGTGTGTGTGTGTGTGTGTGTGTGTGTGTGTGTGTGTGTGGTGGAGCTGATCAGTGAGTGTGACGATGTGAGCGTGCAGTGTGTGTGTGAGTGTGAGTGTGAGTGTGCGTGTGCGTAGTAAAATGATAAACGTGTGCGTGCGCGTGTGCACTTATGTGTGTGCCCTTGATATTGCTTTTATGCGACCAATGTGCGTGTACTTATGAGCGTGCGTGTTTGTACTTCATAGATTAATCGAACATTACTAATTCATATACAACTCGAAATAATACAAACCATAAAATGAGATTACACAACAAAGAATAACTATCATGAAACGCTGGTAATGAACGCCATGGCAATTATAATAATAATTTAAAGCAAATACATGTTATCCTGCCAATGATAATGATCTTGATAAAGCTGATAATGGTGATATTCATAATAAGGATTATCATATTGACAATGCTAACTGTTCTGATAATAATGAAGACAGACAAACAGTAATAACATTAGAATAACAACGTCAATAATGATCATCGATGACTTAAGTGAAATTGACTGACAATATGAAGGAAACACAGCGACAGGATAGCGAGAGAGAGAGAGAGAGAGAGAGAGAGAGAGAGAGAGAGAGAGAGAGGGAGAGAGAGAGAGAGAGAGAGAGAGAGAGAGAGAGAGAGAGAGAGAGAGAGAGAAGGAACAGGACAGACAGACAGACAGACAGACCAGACCAAACAGAGAGACAGACAGACAGACAGACAAACAGAGAGACAGAGACAGAAGCTAGAGAGAGCGAGAGAGAGAGAGAGAAAGAGAGAGAGAGAGAAAGAAAGAGAGAGAGAGAGAGAGAGAGAGAGAGAGAAAGAGAGAGAGAGAGAGACAGACAGACAGACAAACAGAGAGACAGAGACAGAGACAGAGACAGAGACAGAGACAGAGAGAGCGAGAGAGCAAGAGAGCAAGAGAGCAAGAGAGAGAGAGAGAGAGAGAGAGAGAGAGAGAGAGAGAGAGAGAGAGAGAGAGAGAGAGAGAGAGGAGAGAGAGAGAGAGAGAGAGAAAGATAGAGAGAGAGGGGGGGAGAGTCAACCAACTAGTCAGATGCAGCAAGAAAAGTCAGGGCCAAGGAGAAAGGTGGATGGGGGTGGGGTCGAGGGAGAGGAGGGGGGTGGGGCGGACAACGCCGCGTAGGGAGGTATATAGGGAGAGAGGGAGAGAAGGTGAGAGGAAAAGGCGAAGGCCACAATTCTTCAACAGAAAAGAGAGAGAAAAAAAGACAGAAAAAAAAGAAGAAATAGAAAAAAAAGATAAGGACAATGAACTTGGACAATCTCCCGCTCTCCGGTCGAGTGAGGCAGTACAAGATGTCCGCGACCCGCAGCGCCCTCTCTTTTGAACCTTCTTAACGAGATCCAACACCACTCCGCCCCTGTGTATAGGACTGGAAGGTTTTTCAAATAGGATCCCGGGAGGCAGACCTGATGTGCCATTGATAGGCGGCTCCGGGACTCCGGGCTGCGTCCAGATCTTTGTGAGGGGGGCCGGGGGAGGGGAGGGGAGGGGGAGGAAGGAGGTGGGGGTGGGGAGGAAGGGGAAGGAGAGAGGAGGGAGGTAAGGGTGGGTGAAGGAAAAAGGAAGGAGGAAGGAGGTAAGGGTGGGTGAAAGAAAAGGAAGGAGAAGGGAGGACGGAAGTAAGAGTGGGGAGGAAGGAG
>NC_091552.1:20750182-20751331 GCF_042767895.1 Penaeus vannamei
CTTCCTCGTCCTTCTCTTTGTCACTTTTCCCTCTCCTTACCACTCTTTCCATTTCCCCTTTCATTTTCCTCTCCATCTCCTAGCTTATCAACCCCGCACCCTCCCTCTCTCTCTTTATTTCTCCGCATTCTCTCCTCCAACTCTCCGCAGCAAAGACTGACCCCCTGCCTCCTACCCCCTCCCCCCACGCCCCCTGTGCCTCAACCCCCCTCCCCCCACCCCCTGTGCCTCATCCCCCCTCCCCACCCCCTGTGCCTCAACCCCTCCCCCACCCCACATTGCCTCCATCCCCCTCCCCCACCCCCTGTGCATAACCCCCCCTCCCCCCACCCAGTGTCCGCCAAGTATTGAGGAAAACGCAAGCAACTCGGTCGGGCGTTGAGAATGAGCCTTGATTTACTGGGAAGCGAGTTAATTAAAACGCCATTACCTTGGCCCCCCCCCTTGTCCTTCTCCCCCTCTCCCCCCACCCCCTATCCCTGTTTCTGCTTTCCTATCTTTCCCCCTCCCCCCTTCTACTTTACTCCCTGCTTTCCTCCTTCCCTTCTTCTATCTACCTTGCCACCACTTTCCCCCTTCCCCCCTTTCCCCCTCCTTCCCTTCTATCTCGCTCCTGCTTCCCTCCCTGCCTTCCTTCCCCTTCCTTCCTCTCATACTTTACCCCCCAATCTCCATCCCTCTTCTGCTCCTTCTTTCCTCCTTGCCTCTCTCCCCCTTACTTTTCTTCCCCCTCCTACTATACTCCTGTTTCCCCTTTCCTTCTCTCCCCTCCTACTTTACTCCTGTTTTCTCCTTCCCTTCTCCTCCCCTTCTACCTTGCTCCTGCTTCCCTTCCCCCCTTTCTCCTCTCCTACTTTGTACCTGCTTAACTCCCTTCTCCTTCTCCTCTTCCTTCTTTCTCTTCCTTTGATCGTCGTCATTCTTTTTCGTCGTTTGTGCGATTTTCGTTGTCTAGATTTTTATTTGGTGTTTAGCGTGATTTCGCTTCGTTATTTTACTAATCATTCTTCTTCTTCTTCCATCTCTCTTTGTATTTTTCTATAATGTTATCATCACTGTCATCTACTATTATCATTACCTTTATAATAGTTAAAATCATTATCATTATTATTACTACCATTATCATTATTATTATTGTTATTGTTATTA
>NC_091552.1:20769331-20774331 GCF_042767895.1 Penaeus vannamei
TGATTGTGGGCGGGATCAACCCTTGAAGATAAACCAACATAAACTAATCTTCCCCCGCCCACTAGCCATGTAGGAGGCGTGGTCGACCCGCTATCGTGGGCGTGATTATGCCCTGGCGATGGTGGGCGTGAGATGGCCGTTTGTGAACACCGAATCCAAACCGCTGCAACCTCTGGGTATCTCATCATTGCGTTTGCGTGTTTGTTTGTTGCAGTTTGGCATTGGTATATGTTTGGTAGGTGCACATGTACGTACTGTGAAAGAAGGATTGTAGAACACAGGATACGCAATGCACTATGTACTCCCATTGTACCAAGCACATTCTCTCATATTCATAGACAAGCAAACACACACAGACACACACACACACACACACACACACACACACACACACACACACACACACACACACACTAACAAAATCACAAACAAACACATATACAGAAAGACAGATGGATAGATATGTGTGTGTGTGTGTGTGTGTGTGTGTGTGTGTGTACATATATATATATATATATATATATATATATATATATATATATATATATATATATATATATATTTGTATATCCCTAGCAACGCCAACACCAAAACCATCATTATATTCATCTCAAGTTTTTTTTCTTCCTTTTTTTCCTTCCCGGCAACTTACCTGCAACCCTGCTCTTCAATGGCAACCGGATCAAATCTCTACCTGGAGAATGGGTGAAGGAGAGGAGGGAGAGAGGGAAAGGAGAGAGGAGAAGGAGAAGAAGGAGAAAGGGGAGGAGCAGGAGGAGGAGGAGGAAGAAGGAGGGGAGGAGGAGGAGCAGGTGGTGGAAGGGAGGAGGAGGAGGAGGAGGAGGAGGAGGAGGAGGAGGAGGAGGAGGAGGAGGAGGAGGAGGAGGAGGAGGAGGAGGAGGAGGAGGAGGAGGAGGAGGAGGAGGAGGAGGAGGAGAGGGAGTGGGAGTGTGAGGGGGAGGAAGATTAGACGGAAGAGAAGGAGGAGAAGGAGGAGGAGGACGACGGAAAGAAACAGGAGGGGGAGCAGAGGAAGAGGAAAAGTAAGAAAAAGAAGATAAAAGAAACAAGAAGAGAGAAAGTAGAAGTTTTTTTTTTATCTCCGCTAAGAACTTTCTTGTTTACTCTCTCTTTTATTCCCTTCGCCCGAGTTCCTTCATCTCGTTTACCATTTTTTTTCCTCCTCTCCCTTTTTCCGCCTCCCGCTCCGTCGCAAAATTCTCCGGCACAACCTTCGCCGCCTCGGAAGACGCTCGGAAGCCTTCTTTTCCTTATCAAGATCACGTCTCTTTGAAGGGCGAGGGGGGGAGGGAGGGAGAGGGGGTGGAGGGGTGAGAGGGGGTGGGGAAGGGGGGAGAGGTTAAGGGGGAGGAGGGGAGGGTGGTGGGGAAGGGAGGAGGGAGGAGAGAGAGGGAGAGGAGGGAGGTGGGCGAGGTGGGCGAGGGAGAGGGAGAGGGAGAGGGAGAGAGGGAGAGAGGTAGAGGGAGGGAGGGAGGGAGGGAGGAGAGAGGGAGAGAGGGAGAGAGAGAGAGAGAGAAGAGAGAGAGAGAGAGAGAGAGAGAGAGAGAGAGAGAGAGAGAGAGAGAGAGAGAGAGAGAGAGAGAGAGAGAGAGAGACAGACAGACAGACAGACAGACAGACAGACAGACAGACAGACAGAGACAGGCAGACAGACAGAGAAGAGAAAGAGAGAAAGAAAGATAAACAGACAGAGCCAGAAAGACTTCACCCAATAGAAGTCTCAAGTGCCAGAGAAAGAAAAAGAGAGAGAGAGAAAGAAAAAAGAGAAAACGGGAAAAGAAGCGGACGGGAAAAAAGACGAGCGCGGGGCGGGGTCGGGCGCTCCCGAGGCCATCCATCTTGTTGCCTTCCCAGACTTCCCCATTGTTGACTTGAATAGCAAGGTTGCAAGCAGCCGTACTTGTTGCAGACTTTTGTGACCGCCGAGGGGAGGGGATGGGAGGGCGGAGGAAGGGGAGAGGAGGGGAGGACGTGGAGAGGAGAGGAGGGGGAAGGGAGGGAGTGGGAGGGCGGAGGAAGGGGATAGGACGAGAGGGGAGGGAAGAAGAGGAGAGGGGGAAGGGGTGGGAGGGAAGAAGAGGAGGTGGAAGAGAGGAGGGGGGGATGGGAGGGAGGAGGAAGGTAGGGAAGAAGAAGAAGAGGAGGGAGGGGAGGAAGGGGAGGGGATTGAGGGCGGAGGAATGGGGAGAACGTGGAGGGGAGGGGGTGGAATGGGTTAGGGGAAGGGGAGAGGGAGGGGAGGGAGAGATTAGGAGGGGAAGGGAGGAGACGAGTGAATAGCGGAAGGGGAGGCAAGGAAGATAAGAGAGGAAGAAGGAGTAACGGGGGAGAGGGGAACCGAGGGGAGATTAGGTGAAGTGCAAAGAGTGGAGGGGAGAAAAGGGGAGGGGAGGCATGGAGAGGACAGTGGAGAGGAAAAGTGAAGAGGAGGGAAAGACCGAAAAACATGATATCAAGGGAACAAAGAGATTTGGGAGAAAGAAAATATAATTAGGAAGAGCGCAAGATACGGCAACAGAAAAGATTTAAGAAAAAAACTAAACATAAACATTTGGAAGTCTAAAAAGTTACAAGGATTTTATCATGTTCCATTAATTACATCACGAAATTACCCTAATAAGAAGTCAAGCCCCTCACCCCTCCTCCCAGACCCTTCCCCCACCCCTCCTCCTCCCAGCCCCCTTCCTCACCCCTCCTACCAGGCCCCTACTCGACCCCACCTTTTAGCCTCCATCCCCCACCCCTCCTCCGAGCCCTTTTCCTCGCCCCTTACCCAACCCTCTTCCTCTTCCCTCCTGCCCCCCCTTCTCCTCCCAGCCCCTTCCTCACCCTTTCCTCTTCCCCTCCCCCTCCACTCCCACCCCTCCTTCCCCTGCCCTCTTCCTTAGTCCCTTATCCCACCCCTCCTTCCAACCCTGCTCCTCCCAGTCCCCTCTCCCTCACCCCTCTTCCCCTTCCCCTCATTCCCCTCCTCGTCCTCCCAGCCCCCTTCCCCCACCCCACCTCTTCCTCTTCTCCTCGCCCCTTACCCTACCCCTTCCTCTTCTTCCCCCATCTCCCCCTTTTTTCTCCTCCCAGCCCCCCTTTCCATCCTCCCTCCTCCCCCTCCTACCCCCACCCCCCAATCACTCATATATGGCCCGAGCAACAAACGGGCCCCATTCGTCAGCGCGGCCGAGCTTGTCCGAGCCGTCCAGATCCCGGGCGATGATCCGCTTTCGCCCCGCAGGACCCGCGAGGTTGGCCCGCTATCTTAAAGGGACGAGACAGGGCAAATTGGGCGAGTCTATCGAGTGAAAGGAAAAAGCCCGCGTCGCAGCTTGGGGAAAAGACAACCGTCGACAGGCCTCTTCGCGGATTATCTCGCGTCTGGGAGGAGGAGGGAAGAAGAAGAAAAAGAAGTAGAAGAAAAATAAAAATAAAAAAAAGAAACAAAGAAAAAAGAAAACGAAAAGAAAAAAAGAAAAAAGAAAACACACACACACACACACACACACACACACACACACACACACATATATATATATATATATATATATATATATATATATATATATATATATATATATATATATATATATCATACATTAGAAGTTTAAAAACAAGGAAATTTCTCATAGACTCACATCTTCATAGACCTTTCCCCCTTAAACTTTACACACAAAACGCAAAAAAAAAAAGAAAAAAAATCAAAGCTATTGATCTCATTTCAAGGCAATTAAGCGCCGAGCAAATCCCTTATTTATGCGGATTTCCAGGAAGGACGCCAACAATGCGCTGATTGCCCCAGACCACCATCGTCGCGGCGCAGAATCTGAGTGTCCGGTCTAATTTTGTTCGCTTCACCAGTATCTAAACTTATGCTAAACAGTTCCATGTTAGAGTCTGCCAAGGGACCTCGCGAGTGACGCATCGGGACACACCTGGCAATAAAATATTCGATTTACATTTAAATGGTTAGATATATACAGTATAGAAATATTTTAGCTCATGTATATATACATAGGTGTATATATATATACATACATATATATATATATATATATATATATATATATATATATATATATATATATATATATACATATATACATATATACATATACATATATATAGATATATATATATATATACATATATACATATATAAATATATACATATATATACATATATATACATATATACATATATACATATATACATACATATATATATATATATATATATATATATATATATATATATATATACATATATATATATATATATATATATATATATATATATATATATATATATATCATAAACACACACACACACGTGTGTGTGTGTGTGTGTGTGTGTGTGTGTGTGTGTGTGTGTGTGTGTGTGTGTGTGTGTGTGTGTGTGTGTGTGTGTGTGTGTGTGTGTGTGTGTGTGTGTGTGTGTGTGTGTGTGTGTGTGTGTGTGTGTGTGTGTGTGTGTGTCTGCGGCGCTGGATTCATGAACGAGAAAGCGGGAAGGGAAGCCGTTCTCACAGCCAACCCAGCTGAGAGGAATGCGCCGGCCAAGGAGCGGATGAAGCGAGGAGGCCCAGGAAGAAAGAAGGAAAGAGGAAACATGCACAAATAAACGAGAAAAAACTGGAAATATTGATTGGGGAAGAGCGGAACCCTCTCATCTCTGTCCCAGGTCTATCCCGTCCCCTCCCGTCCCATCCCCATCCTTTTTACCGTCCCGTCCCAGATACCATCCCCGTCCCGTCCCCGACCCCGTCTTCGTCTACGTTCCCGTTTCCATCCTCCTCCCGTCCTGTCCAGCCCCGTCGCCATCTTTTCTACCGTCCCGCCCCAGATACCATCCCCGTTCCCGTCCCCGCCTACGCTCCATTCCCCATCCTCCTCCCGTCCTGTCCAGCCCCGTCCTCGCCCTCCTCCCGTCCCGTCCCTATTCCCGTCTCGCTCCTGTCCTTCCGTCCCGTCCTCTCGAATCCTACGAC
>NC_091552.1:20791831-20806831 GCF_042767895.1 Penaeus vannamei
GGAGGAAAAGAGCGAGGAGAGGAAAGAAAGAAGAGAAGAAAGAGGAAAAAAAGAGAAGAGAAAGAAAAGAAGAGGACAGTAAAGAGAAGGAGGAGGGGCAAACCACACATATCTCCTTAAGCCGCAACCAAGACAGCTGCCCAAAAAGTGTTCCAGTGCTTGTCAATATTTCATCTCCCAGCGGCACGGCTTCCATCTCATCTCCATCGCATTAACATCAGTTCCGGGTAATGACCAGTTACCGTGCGCTCGCATCGGGCGCTGCGCTCGGCCCTTGGAGGAGCTGAAGGGAGAGGAGAAGCTCGCGGCCGAGAAAGCTTACATGGGCGCGTATTTGCCGTCTGGGAGGATGGGGGGGGGGGGGTAGCTGTATGCATACACGCTCCGTCGCATACACATGGGCATAAGCACAAACGCATGCAGAGAGAGAGAGAGGGAGGGAGAGAGAGGAGAAAGAGAAAGAGAGAGAAAGAGAGAGAGGGAGAGAGAGAGAGAGAGAGAGAGAGAGACGGGGGGAGAAGAGGGGAGAGATGGAGAGGGAGAGGGAGAGAGAGAGAGAGAGAGAGAGAGAGAGAGAGAGAGAGAGAGAGAGAGAGAGAGAGAGAGAGAGAGAGAGAGAGAGAGAGAGAGAGAGAGAGAGAAACGGGAGGAGGGAGGGAGAGAAGAGAGAGAGGGAAGGAGAGAGAGAGAGATAGAGATGGAGAGAGGAGAGAGAGAGAGAGAGAGAGAGAGAGAGAGAGAGAGAGAGAGAGAGAGAGAGAGCGAGCGAGGGGGAGGGAGGGAGGGAGGGCAGGTCAGGTGCACCCTTTAGCCCTGCACCTTATGTGACGCTACATACGAAGTAATAGGGGCATTTTTTCGTCTTTGGGCATTAACAGTCACCGACAATTGGCCATTCCAAGGTCAATATTAACTCTGAATATTAACTTGGCCTCCTCCTTGCTTTATTTCATTATCTTTAGTATCCCGTAATGGTTGCTACCGTGGAACTCGTCAGATCTATAACAATAACAATGGTAATTAGACGTCATCTAACACCCTAAGGGGACTGTTTACGGTGAAATAGAGAAGGATGAAAAAGGGTATGTAGGGGGGAAGGGTTAAGGGAGGAGAGGGAGGTAGGGAAGCCACGGGGTAGGGAGGGACAGGAGGCGGGGAGCGGGGAGGGGGAAGGGGAGGAGGAGGAGGAAGAGGAGGATACGGCGGAGGAGAAAAAAATTCCGAGGTACAAATAAGGTGTTGTTCCGAAGATGTGATGGAAGGAACCGATACGTGAGTTTCTGATTAGCTCTTGTCTTATCTATTCTCGATCTTTCATGGGGTCAAGAGCGATTTCTCTCTCTCCTCTCTTCTTTTTCTTCCTGCTCTCCCCCCCCCTCTCTCTCTCTCACTTTCTCTCCTTTCATAACTTTATTTTTCTTCCTTTCTTTTCTTCTCCCCCTTTCCTTTTTCTCTTTTTTTCACATCTCCTTTCATATCTTTCTTTGTCCTTCCTTCCATTTTCTCTCTCTCAATCCTTCTCCTTCCCTTCTCCCCTCTCTTCCCTCCCCCTCTCTCCTCGCTTCTCCCCCTCTCTCTCTTTCCTCCCTACCCCCCTTCTCTCCCTCTCTCTCCTTGTTCCTCTTCAGTCTCGATCTCTTAATTACAATTGGTCGCCGGTTCCCCTTACGGGATAATACGATGACTCGTGTATTTTTCCTCAAAGCTATGGGAGAGCCTGAAGGACCGATTCCCAGGACGCCACTTTTTATCCATTTAATAATTTCGAAGATACTATTAATTTCGAACGTATAAAAGGACCTAGAAGACAAAAACCTTCTCTCAGAAGCATTACTCAGCGACAGATTTGTATATATTTCATTTCCATCTGCCCTTCCTCCAACCCTGAAACAAGGACGCCTTAACTACGACTCGCGCAACGGACACAACACCTGCCTGTCACCGCTCATCCCTCGCTAAGACAGACAGATTGACAAATTTCGGGCGCTAATTAACGGAAACTTTATCAGCGCTCGCGTCATTACGGATCTTTGTGCCCGGGAGAATTAATCAAATCCGCTAATCAATTCATTAGCTCCATTATTCATTAGGTTTATTGACCCTTTCGCGATGCTCCTGGTTCTTGACTTCTTGAGGGCCATTCAACCTCGCTATGGTCCATCTAGGTTTTCGACTTTTGGGATTTTATTACTTTTATCCATTTTTTCATTATAAATGGGCTTAATTATCATTATTATTATCATTTTTATCATTGCCCCGATAACAGGGGAGGACATGAAAGGTTTCAGGGAAAATGAAAAGTTAAATAACACTAATAATACACTAAATGGGGAGAGTGACGGCGCCAGGTCACTTTCTCTAATTATTCCCTTTTTATCAGCTGATGATATGCTCTTTAGCATTTTTCCTTGTATACTGTGTACACTCTGAGATATTCCGAAAATCTGTCTTTAGTTCCTTTATCCTTCCGTCTTCGTCAAGTCCTAAGATCCATAATGAAATAATTGGTCTTAGGGAGCAATAATCGCTAAAGTTCGTTGTCGAATTCCGCAGACGATTTTGTCATCAAGAGTGAACTTATATGAATTCTCAGATTCTTCAATTTTAGTCCTCTCAGAATTAATCACGTGGTTGTGACTCAAATTACAAGGGGTTATTTCTTTTCTATCAACAGTGAAATAGACCGTCTGGTAGGCGCTGCTCATATCTCATGCAATCTCTCTCGCCCTCTCTCTATCTATCTGTTCATACATTTACCTCTTTCTCTCTATCTATCTGTCTATCTATCTATCTATTCATATATTAAGCTTTCTCTCTCTATCTATCTATTCCTCTCTATCTATCTATCTATCTATTCATATATTCACCTCTCTCTCTCTCTCTCTGTCTCTCTCTCTCTCTCTCTCTCTCTCTCTCTCTCTCTCTCTCTCTCTCTCTCTCTCTCTCTCACTTTCTCTCTCTCTCTCTCTCTCTCTCTCTCTCTCTCTCTCTCTCTCTCTCTCTCTCTCGCTCTCTCTCTCTCTCTCTCCCTCTCTCTCTCTCTCTCTCTCTCTATCTCATCTCTCTATCTATCTATCTATCCCTCTCTATCTATCTATTTATCTATCCCTCTCTATCTATCTATCTAACTATCCCTCTCTATCTATCTATCTATCCCTCTCTATCTATCTATCTATCCCTCTCTATCTATCTATCTATCCCTCTCTATATATCTATCTATCTATCCCTCTCTATCTATCTATCTATCTATTCATATATTCACCTCTCTCTCTCTCTCTCTCTCTCTCTCTCTCTCTCTCTCTCTCTCTCTCTCTCTCTCTCTCTCTCTCTCTCTCTCTCTCTCTCCCTGTACCCCTCCCTCTTAAAAAAAGGGAGTGAAATCGTTTGCTTGGCAATACCCGGTCCTTTAAGAGGATATTCCGGTCCCCCTTCCCTACCCCACCCCACCCCACCCCACCCCCAAAGGAAAAAAAGCGAATGAAAAACCTCTCGTGCCGCTGTGAATAGCCAATCATAATCCGCGCTGATGACAGGCGAGAGTTATTATTGGCTCTTCGCATGTCTCGTCTTTGTCTCGAGAGGAAGCTTCATTACCCGGTCGACAAATTGCTAACCAAAACATATTCCGGCGAAGGGTATGACTTTCGCTGCGAAGGTACAGGCCGAGGCGTTTGTTCATTTCATTTCGGTGGAATTGGAGAATCATTTTATATTTTTTAGATTTTTTAAAAAGATTTTGCGTATGTTGTAGACTGGTATTATTTGTCTGTGGTGTTGTTCATGTCGTCTTAACTAAGTTAACTGAATAAATCACCGATTGAGAAATAGAAGGAAAAAATAATGAAGACTGATAAGTGATAGGTGAAAAATATTATTTTTATTATCAGTCAGCCAACAAAAAAATAAAAATAAAATAAGCAGGATCTCCTCTTCCCGTGTCCCTTCCCGGACAACGGTTGGCAGAGCAAAGGGGCGGAACTTGCCCTCATTCGCCGTGAAGTCAAAGGCAGTTAATTTTGCTTGTCCCTTTCACCGACAGTCCTTTCCCTCGTCCGCTGACCACCGTCTCGAGAGAAGTGACCGATTACAGGACCCCCGACAGCCAATCCTCCCATTAGTTTTGATCTACGAAACGAAACGAACTTCACTAGAATCCCACCGAAAAAAAAGAAAAGAAAAAAAGGAAGAAGGAGAGAGAGAGAGAGAGAGAGAGAGAGAGAGAGAGAGAGAGAGAGAGAGAGAGAGAGAGAGAGAGAGAGAGAGAGAGAGAGAGAGAGTAATCTTACTTTCCTCCCCCGAACCCACGAGTCGCCGCCGTCCAGGACTCCCGCTCGGCCGGCCCCATTCCCTTCCCTCAAGCAACCGCTAACGGCGACTCCTAAACCAAGCCCGACCTCTTTCCTCTCAACTCCAGCTCCGAACCTCATCTCCTGGAGTCCTTTTCCTCTCGCGCCCTTTCTCTCGCTCTCCCCTAAACTGCAATAAACGTAAAGATAAATTCAGCGTAGTAGCCAGTGACAATGGAGGCTCCTGGGAAGAACAACTGCGCGTGTCGTGGTCGCGGAGCTATGACAAATAAATTCGGGAGACTTAAACAAAAGGCGGCGGCGCTGTGCATTCCGAGTGGGCTTTCGGAGGACTGGTAATAGATGCGCGGCGAAGGAGGAGGCGGAGGAGGGGTCGGGTCCGCCCGGGAGTCGGCTAAAGGAGGGGATTTCTCTCTATCTCGCTCGCTTTCTTGATCTCTCTCTCTTTCTTTCTCTCTCCCTCTCTCCCTCCCTCCCTGCCTCCCTCTCTCTCTCCTTCTCTTCCTCTGTTCCTCTCTCCCTCTCTCCATCTCTTCCTCTCTCCCTCCCTCTCCCTCTCTCTCCTTTCCTGCTCCCCCTCTTTATCCCCCCCTCCCTCCTTCTCTCAATCTCTCTATCATCAAAAACAGTACATAAAAGCCCAACCAAGACTCACACTTTCTCCCGCAGAAGGGACCCCGGCATCACCTACCCAAATCTCCCTCTCTTGATAATAAGTCGATTCCTCTCATTACGCGCCGGAGGTTCGAGGAGATAAATGAGAGAGTGTCGGGAGGCTGAGGCTGGCCGAGGGAGAGATCCTTCGTCGGGGGGAAGGAGAGAGCGACAGAGGGCGTGAAGTAAAGATGGATGGGGGGATCCCAGTCGTGACGTATGGGTCCTGCGCGAACGTTTTTTGAAATCAGTTTATATCGACAAAAATCATGTGTCTAGATTTGTGTATTTTTCTTATCGCGTTTATTTTAATGATGATTGAAAGTATGATAATAAAATGCACGTCATCATCTCATGTTAATTGTTATTAACGCATGAACGGATGAGAATAAATACTAAACCCTAGGCTGGCTTGCGATGGCGGAGAAAGGACATGATCAACCACAAGGAGACGCGGATAATAACGCATCCCGCTATCTGGGCGTTTTATCCGAGGCAACCGGCCAAAAAATCACATCTGATGGCCGATAATTTACCACCGAAGAGGACGCCTTAAACCATAGACAATCATGGCTTTCACACGCACCAATTTTCCTCTCGACTGCTTGCGTGCTTGCCTTAACCCTACTCCCTGACACCCCCCCCCCTCCGTTTCAAATCATCCCCCCCCCCCGCCCTCCGCTTGTTTACTGCCCGCAACAAAATAATTTGGCACATTTGGCGTGTTTCATAAATCTGCTAGGCCGGCTCGCCTAGGCCTATCCGGCAACACGCCACGATAAAGCAATCGCCGATGACCGCCCGACACTTGCCGTAATTGGCGTCGGCACAATAGTTAATCACTAAATAAGGGAGACATAATAGCCCGCCGGGAGGGGGGGGAGGGAGGAGTAAGGCGGGAGGAAGGGGAAGGGGAGGAGGGGAAGAGGGAAGGGGATAGGGGGAGTCAAGGGGAGAGGAAGGGGCGGGGGGTGTCAGGGGGAGGGGAGAGGAAGGGGGCGGGGGGTGTCAGGGGAAGGGGAGAGGAAGGGGGCGGGGGGTGTCAGAGGGAGGGGAGAGGAAAGGGGACAGGGGGAGAGGAAGGGGGCTGGGGGAGTCGGAGGGAGAGGAGGGGGTCAGGGTGACTCAGGGGGAGGGAGAAGGGATGGACCTCGCACCCACTGCGTGAAGGGAACCATTTCTCTCGCGCCCAAATGAGCCCTCGGTGACAGGTGGAACGTCTCTATTTTGTCTCAAGGTCCGAGGCCGTCATTAAAGGAAGTCGCCCGTGGCCGGCGGGCGCGCTGCCGCCTCCGCTCCTTCCCGGCAATTGGCCTCGCGCTCGCCTCGCAGCCTCTCCCTCTCTCTGCTGGACTCTCCCTCACCCTCCCTCTCCTCTGGCCTCTCCCTCACCCTCCCTCTCCTCTGGAATCCCTCTCGCCCTCTCCCCTCTCGCCTCCCTCTCACCCTCCCTTTCCCCTGCCTTCCATCTCACCCTCCCTCTCCTCTGGCCTCTCTCCCGCCCTCCTCTCCTCTTAGCCCCCACTGAGTGTCTGTGTGTGTGTGTGTATTTCTGTACGTGTGCGTGCGTGCATGCGTGCCTATGTACTTACCCTAATACGACCCCTAAATCACCGTAAATGGCACCCACCATCACTCAAACACACCTTCTTACATTACAGAAATCGCCGAGAGAGGGCAGCCCCGCGTCCCCTCGAGCCTCCCGCGCCAATTCGCGTCGTTCGCGCCCCAACCGCGGCGCTGACGACGGCAAAATCTTCCCCATAATTGGCCTTCGTGATCATTATACGCCCGGGTGGGTGTTGACTCGGCGTTCGCGATCATAAGGCCGCTTGCAACTTGCATCAGATTAATGCACGTGATATTTTCGTCGAAGGATGAAGGAAAACGGACTCCGATGTCCTTCGGGAGTCCGGGTGTCCCATTAACCATATTAATATTGAAGGATCTATTTTAAAAAAGAGGTCGGCCGTGGATGGGTTTCAGCTCTTTGGATTCTCGTTCTCGTGGTCATTAGCACAGGATCTCAATCTCCTGCACAATCTGCGCCCTGTTGACAAGCAAAGCTCATTTCTGGCCTCGCTGGTATCACCTAAAGAAAACAAGCGAAGGAGAGAAAAAAAGGAGAAACATCCCATGAGATGCATCGCGGAGATGACCCATCACTGCGAGATGTAGAGATAAGGTTCAGCATCCATCACGGCCCTAAATAGCATCATTATTGGCTGCCGGAGTGAAGACACCACTTTTCCTCCCCCCTCCCCCCCACCCAGCACTTACCCCCTCCGCTCTCGCTCATGATTTGACGTGTGGAAGCCGGGGAGCCTGGTTAAACTACTGTTCCTACGGTGAATTTCTCACGGGTAGTCGAACTTTCCTGGGAAGAACTCACTTAGGAGAGTCGACAAAGGAACCTGATATGAAAAGGGGGTCTTTAAAAAAAGCACTTTGGGAATATTCTCCTCATATCATTCAAAGTGTTAATACGTGATCAAAGTCATTACACGTGTCACGATCTGTCTCCTCATGTCTCCATTAAGGCCCAAAATAAACTCGCTCCGCATAAGGACCCGACAACTCTGGCATCGGGCTCGAGAATTCACAGCCGGCCAATTAGACAAGTCCGAAGTAAGCCGCCCGATCCCCGCTTAGCAGTGGCATCGCCGAGCTATTACAACATATGCCTAAGCGCATTACCCAAAGCATGAAGCAAGGAAGGAGAGAGAGAAAAAAAATAAGAGGGGGAAGGTGGAGAGAAAGCTATTTCTCGCTCTGTGGCTCTTGATTCCCTACTTGATGCCTCTCCTTTTGGTTCCCACTCTTCCTCTCTCTCTTCTCTATTCCCCCATGCCCACGGTCGTCCCACACGCCGATGAAGATGGAGGAGCAGAAGCTGCGAAGACAGTTGGATCATAAAGACGAGAATCAACCATGTATACTGGGATTAACAAGCTCTTAATGTCCCGTTAAGTATTAAGGTACTTAAGTCCTTAATCCCCGCAGCGGATGGCCGAGATGCGAGGACTACTTCGCCGCATTTACGGGCATTAAGGTCCAACACGATGCGACAAACTCCGGGATTTTGGGTCATTCGAGCAGCCAGCTCCATTGATGGAAGAGGGACGGGTGGCAGGGCGGGGGGAGGCGCAGGGGGAGACAGGGGACGGGAGATAAGGGAGAGGTATGGGGGAGACGGGGGAGGAAGACAAGGAGGGAGGCATAGGAGAGATAGGGGAGAGGCATCGGAGGGAGACGGGGGAGGGGAGAAAAGGTAGAGGCAGTAAAGGGAAGGGGGAGAGAAATAGCAGGGGACAGGGAGAAGGAGGCAAGGAAAAAAGAAAAGGATAGGGAGGAGGCGGGAAGGAATAAAAGAAAAGGATAGGGAGGAGGCGGCAAGGAAGAAAAGAAAAGGATAGGGAGGAGGCGGCAAGGAATAAAAGAAAAGGATAGGGAGGAGGCGGCAAGGAAGAAAAGAAAGGGATAGGGAGGAGGCGGCAAGGAAGAAAAGAAAGCAAGGGAGACAGAGGGGGAAGGGAAGAGAAGATAAGTCGTTCATAACCAACGACTACCACAATGACGGCAACGAAAAAAATGCAAAAATATATATCAAAGACATAAAAAGTGCACGAGTTACGTCGCCTAGACCAGGATTAGAGTGTAAAGGGTGTGGTGGGGATGGGGTGGGGTGGAGGGGAATAAATTATGACGCAGAAAGTGTTGGTGTGGGTGTGAGGCCGGAGAGGGGGGGGAGGTGAGAACATGATGGGTGATGAATGTACATGTCTTGGGTGAATTGGGGGGGGGGGGGTAGATAGAGGGGTAGAGGAAGGGGGGTACAAGGTATAGAGAATGAGGGATGGGGGGTGTACGAAAGAGGGGAAGAGAGACGGGGAAGGGGTGGGGAGAAAGAAGGGAAAAAAGAGAGAGGGGAAAGGTTTAATGTGAGCCATATACAACAATTATGATGATGATGATATTAATAATGATGTGATATGATATCATACGATTACGATAATGAGAATGATGGGAAACAGAGCGATAATGAAGAACCTATCAAAGTTCATTAACGTGAAGTATAGCAATGGAAATAATAATAATGCAATTTTCGTAACAAAAATCTGACCAAGCTTCCAGCATTTAGCTCCCGGAGGAAACAATATTGCAACTAATGCACACACGCAGTTACAAGCTTCAACGCGTTTAATTTCCGCTGCAAATCCCCCCCCCTCCCCCTCCCCCCCGCCCTGCCGACGGCCGACTGCCAACCCAAGTGCCTCGAGCCCGGGCGTCGGGGAGCGAGCCTGCCACCCGCCACTGGCACTCAGGTGACAGGCGCGCGTGGTGGCACTCGGCACTCGGCACTCAGGGAGGGTACTGGTGGCACTCTTGAGGGCCGGCGAGGTGACCGACACTTGATATCGATATTACGTCGCTTTATCAAGGGGGAGAGAGGGGGAGTTTCTCCTCTGGGGGGAAGGCGTATGGGGGAGGGATATTGTGGGAGGAGGGGAGGAGGAAGAGGAGGAGGAAGAGGAGGAGGAGGAGGGGAGGAGGAGGAGGAGGAGGAGCAGCAGAAGCAGGTGGAGCAGGAGGAGGAGGAGGAGGAGGAGCAGGAGGAGGAGGAGGAGGAGCAGGAGGAGGAGGAGGAGGACGAGCAGGAGAGGAGGAGGAGCAGGAGGAGGAGGAGGAGGAGCAGGAGGAGGAGGAGGAGGAGGAGGAGGAGCAGGAGGAAGAATGGATGAGGAGGAGGAGGAGGGGAGGAGGAGGAGGAGGAGCAGCAGCAGCAGCAGCAGGAGCAGGGAGAGGAAGAGGAGGAGGAAGAAGGGGAGGAGCAGGAGCAGGAGGAGGAGGGGGTGGTCGGGGTAGGGGAGTATGGGGAGAGTAATGGAAACAGAAAGAACGAAATGAAGAGCAATGCAAACGAAAATGAAGAAACAAACACAAGCCCATACAGACAGACAAAGGCACAGGCCAACCAAGTAAACAAGTGAAAATTGAACATACAAACAGGTAAGCAATAGTAACCCTACATGAATATTTACAGATAAACACAGAAAGAGACAGATGTTTAAAGGCGAACTATACATGTGAAAAAAGGACCGACAGACGTATGTACGCACAGACAGATGAAAAGAGAGACAGATAAATAAATCAACAGATATCAAGAACCATCATTAACCATAACCAGTACACGAGCTCCAAGGAACAGCCTGGACCCCTTCCCTCCCCCCTCCCCCCTCACACACACCCGCTGTCCTGTGCCCATCCCTGCCCCCTCCCCACTTTCACACATATACTCCCCGTCCCGACCCCTTCACACACACCCTGCCTTGTGCCCATCCCTGCCCTCTCCACCCTTTCACACCCATACTCCCCCTGCCCTTTGGCCCGTGTGTACCCCCTGCCTCTTGCCCCCTGATGTAAGGCTGCCAACAGGCGAGGTCAATACGATCGTCGCGGAGGAAGGTCGCGTCGGCACAACTTTACGGCCGGAACCCCTGCTTTAGCGCCCATAAAGGATCGGTCCCCTGGTTATGATGGAGCTCCCCGCCCCCGCCCCCGCCCCTCCCTCGGCGCTGTGGCGGTGTGACGGCCTCTGCGTCACGCGGGCGCTGGCTGGGGCGGGGGAGGAGGGAGGGAGGGAAGAGGGGATTTCGGCAATGCGTACATGCAGGGGGGGAGGGAGAGAGGGGGAGCGAGAGCGAAGGGGAGCAGCGCGGGGCGCCACGTTCAGCTTGAAGGACAACGTCTGCGTGAAAGACGGATGCTTCTCTACGTCACGTTGGGAGCCTACCGCCCCACGGCCCTCGCCGCTGCCCCTCGTCGCAGCCTCCGTCAGCAGAGCTTCCCCCGGCGTCTCCACTCCTCTCGGCCTCTGCAGTGCGGTGTGAGGCTTAGCGCCCGGCTTCATCCCACAAAGCCTGGGTGGCCTTGTCGCCTCGCGGAGCCTCCCGAGTCACAGCGGAATTCTCGTTAGCGGCGAAACTTGTTGCGGTTTGGTCTCGCTGGCAACGTCATGGTCATCTAAATAATCCCCGGAGCCTCAGCGCCGCCGTAAATCATAAACAGCAAAGACATAAGAGACAGCAAGAAATAATAATAATAATAATAATAATAATAATAATAAAAAAGATTATAATGATTAAAACAAAGAATAAGAAAGCACCGGAGAACACAGGTCGAGCGCGCCTTCGCTCTCCTCGTCGCGCCGAATAAAATGGCCGGCGAAGGCAATAACCGTTTTCCCGGCAATAGAATAAGATGAAACCTACTAATATAACGTGATGAAACCTCTCGTGTGACGCGCCGGGTGGAAGGAGAGTCAGCATTACAGGGTTTACTACGACGCTCTCTCATTTACGCTTCGGCTCGTAATCCTGTTGCCGGTGGACGAGCCGCCAATTGCACGAAGCCGAACTCTGATTACTCCTTGATTGAAGTCTAATTATTTGTGATGGAGGAGGGGGCGGGTGACACGGAAGGGGGGGGGAGATAAGAGAGAAAGCGGGATAAGGAGAGACATGGGAGAACGAGACACTAGAAGACGGAGAGGGAGAGAGAGAGAGAGAGAGAGAGAGAGAGAGAGAGAGAGAGAGAGAGAGAGAGAGAGAGAGAGAGAGAGAGAGAGAGAGAGAGAGAGAGAGACAGAGAGACAAAGGGATGGATAGCTTAACGGGTGCATACAGAAAAAGGTAGTAAGAGACGTAATGAAAGTAAGTTGCAAAAAAAAAAAAAACTAAAGAAAAAAAATCAAACAGAGAGAAAGGAAAACCGGAACTGACAAACGGAGAAACAAAGAGCAGCCAGAAGCAAAGGGACACCCAGCAAGCGACACAAGACACGCGAGTGACTCACCGCGCGCAGAGGAAACTCCCCACTCACCCGAAACTCCTTTACTCATCAAAATGTTAAATGAACATGAGTCAGGTACGAGGCATGTCCGCAAGTCTTGGCAGCAGCACTTACGCACCGCCGCGTCACCGCCAGGCTCTCCCACGTCTGTTTATGCAAATGAGGAAGGAGACCCAGGCGAGCGCCCTGCGATGCGGGAACCATGACGCCGAAGGAAAGAAGGGAGCAGAGAGGATTAAGCGAGAGAGAGAGAGAGAGAGAGAGAGAGAGAGAGAGAGAGAGAGAGAGAGAGAGAGAGAGAGAGAGAGAGAGAGAGAGAGAGAGAGAGAGAGAGAGAGAGAGAAGGCAGGCAAACAGAAAGCAAAAATGTCCCATTGCAAGGGCTTTTCCGCCGAGACGGCCGCAAGGATCACACAACCGAAGCAACAGCTTGCAACGCGCCCCGGATTTAGCAAGGCAGCGAGTCCCGGGGTCGCGAGCACGCCGGAAGGACTCAGCCCCTCGCGAAGACGGCGATAAAAGGGAACTTGGGCCGTAACGCTGTCTTTGTTGTAGTTGTTGCTCCAGACTTTCTTGCAGTTGCTGTACTTGTCTCTGTTGTAGCTGTTGTTCTTGTCTTTGTTGTAGCTGTTGTTCTTGCCTTTGTTGTAGCTATTGTTCTTGTCTCTGTTGTAGCTGTTGTTCTTGTCTCTGTTGTTCATGTCTTTGTTGCTGATAGTGCCCTTGTTGCGCAAATCTTTGTTGTAGTTGCTGATTGTCTTTAGTTAATAGTTACAGAACAAAGGAATATACAAAGCTACGTAATGTAAACAGAGGCGAAAATGGTGGTTGATCAAATAGGTTGATGGCTATGATAATAAAAAAAAAGTTAATCACCTTATCCTACACCAAGGCATGAGGCAAACGGCAAAACCCTTCGCCGAAACCATCGTCGATCACAAGGCAATAACAGTTAGCTGAAACGGCGCAAGGATACATCACGTAGATACTTAGGCAACTGCAGTAGTGGCAAGATTATTGTAACAACAGGGTCTTAATTACATTTGCGGGAGGATAATTAGTGTCTCAGGCTGTAATCACAACAGTGTGCTAATTATAGTAGCGAGGCAATTATCGTAGCGCTGTCAAGAGCGTCGAGAGCAAAAGAGGTAATTGCATAATGCAATTTGGTGTCGCTGCGTAGCGGAATGCACGGCGGTTGCGGCGCTGGGCGACAGGGCGAGGGCGGGGGGCGGCCGCAGTGCTGGGGATCGGTGACGCTGATGGTGTTGGTGATGGTGGCAGGGATGGTGATGTGACGGGATGCTGCTTCTGCTGCTTCTGGTGATAATGATTACAATTATGATAAATATGATAATGGAATTATAATCACCGTGGCGATGAAAGATTAACCAAGATGGACCGGCGCTCAGAGAAGACAAACGCATGTTCCCATCTGTCCCAGAACCACACGCTCCCGGAACTCCGTCAGCTACAGACTCCCCCCCCCAAAAAAAAAAAAAAGGAGAGAGAAAAACGAAACCAAAGACAAAGCCAAGAGGGCCGGACCCAAGAGGAGGACTCGCGCCCAACTAAGCATGCAGAATCCCCCTTTCTCGGAGGGAAGGACACTGCGGCGAGAAGGACATTGTCTTCCGCCTCGCCTTTCTTATCCTCCGGGAGGCGCCCCCGAGAGGCTCCCCTGGCCGTGAAATCCCCGTTTGCGCTGGGCGAGTCTCCGCCGGGCCATAGCGGGGAGCCGAGAGACCTTGCGCGGGGGAAAACTGTCTTTCTGTTTGCCTGTCTGTCCGTCTGTCTGTCTCCCTGTCCGTCTGCATGCCTGCCTGTCTGCCTGCCTGCCTGCCTGTATGCCTCCCTGTCTGTCTGCCTCCCTGTCAGTTTGTCTCCCTGTCTGTCTGTTTGGTTGCCTATCTGCATGCATATGTGAGCGTATGAATATACCACACATCGCTGTGCGTTAGGCATAGTGTCTCTCTCACACACCTGCTTGCTAGCCCCCCCCCTCCTTCTCCCTTCGCCCCTCCCCCCTATTCCCCCCGTCAATGTACGTACCCCGTGGCGTGCACGTATGAGCCCTTTACCCGTTCGTTATCTGTGGTCTAAATTATCGTTAAGCTCTGTTCTTTAATGATTCGCATTATTCCCGACACACGCAGGGGTATTTATCAGCACACAAATCATTTTTCACCTCCGCGGCCGCCCCGAGATGAGGTGGGGGCGTGCGGGACCCCCCACACAAGGGCGGACCCGATGCTTACCGGTTATAGACCCCAGACCCACACCCCTCTCCCCCCTCCGCCCCTCTCCCCCTCTCCCCTACCCCCCTTTCTCCCCTCTTCACCCCGCCCCTCTCCCCTCCTTCCCTAGGTATCTTAGATGCATTTATTGGCGGGGAGCGGGCGCCTTACAACTCAATCTCGAGGCTTCATCAGATCTCCTTGGGGCGGGGGCGGGGTAGGAAGGGGGGGGGGGGCGAGGAAGGACGGGGGAAGGGGGTGAGGCGGGGAAGGAAGGGAAGGGGGGCGAAGGGGCAGATGGGAGGAAGGAGAGGGGGGCGAAGGAGGATAGATGGGAGGACGGGACGAGGATGGGGGAAGGAGAATGGGGGAAAGAGGCAGATGGGACGAAGGAAAGGGGGGTGAAGGAGGATAGGGGGAAGGGGCAGATGGGAGGAAGGAGAAGGAGAGGGGTAAGGGAGGAGGGGGAGGGTGAGAAGGAGGAGAAGAGCAGTAGAGGAGAAGGAGGAGAAGAGCAGTAGAGGAGAAGGAGGGGTAGAGGAGGAGGAGGAGAAGGGCGATGGGATAGGAAAGGGATGGGGGAGCAAGAGGAGACGGGGGCATGGGATGGGCAGGATGGGGGGAAGGGGGATACGTCTTGGAGTCGCTTCTTTTCCTGCCTTGTAGGACACGTTCAATAGGATTAATATAGATTTTATCTCTATCATTATCATAAGTGGTCATATCATTATCATGCTTATTGCTAGTATTAATATCATTATTGTTTTACTATTATATTAATTGTCTTCATTATTTTTATCGGTATAATAATCTTCATTATTATTGTGGTCATAATAATCATACTTCCGACAGACATTTTCTGAAGAGTGCAACATAACCCAAGCAACTTTATTGACGACGCTGCACTTAAGCTCCCTCCTCGCCTGCTCCTTAAAAGTTCCCGAGATGCT
>NC_091552.1:20819331-20821831 GCF_042767895.1 Penaeus vannamei
AAGTGCGAATGCGCGGGAGGCGAGGAAGAATCACAAGAAAGAAGGAATGGAGAAGGATGAAAAAGTAAGAGGAAACGGATTATGAAAAGTATAGAGCGATTAAAAACAAATATACGAAGGAAGAGTTTCAACTTATAAAAGCATGAGAAGATGAAATAACGAAAAGAAAGATAACAAAGAGGCGGAAAATAAGAAACAAAAACTGAACCAAAACACAGAGGCAGAGGAGGCGCTTCCCCCAAGAAAAGCAATTAATCCACTGGAGCCCCGATCCTTCGAGGCGCAGCGTCCCGGCGCAGCGGCCGACGGAAGGGGCGGCGAGATCCTAATTACGGCGCGAGGCTCGGCGGCCGCCCACTCCCGGCGCGGCGGGGATCGCGGCGCGGCGGCGGCGTTGGAAGGGGTCGTCGGCGGCCTCGTCCGCTTCATTAAACACCTGCGGCGATTATGACGACTTGCCGCCTCGCGCGACCCACGGCGGCGGGAGGGGGGGGGGGCGGCTGCATCGCCCGGCTTCAAGGCGCGGCGGAAGGGGGGGGGGGGGGGCGCCGCGCTGAGTCGGTCCGGGACGTCGCTCGCAATGTGGGAAGAGATAGCAAAGGCGGCCTTTTATGTATGAAAAGAGGCCTAAATAGAAGCTTTCTCTTGAGGCGACACAAGAACTCTACTCAGGCGAGGAAGGAGATATCACAAGTCCTCTGAAAAGGAGGAGGACACAAAGCACTCGTACTTCCCAAGACCTCGGGACGACAAGGACGACGAGGCATACTTTCTCTTTCCTCTTCCAAGACCGGGAGGAGAAAAGGGACTCTCTTGGGGCTTTCGGGGTGACACAAACGTCCTTTTTTTCTCCTTCTGGCGCAAGAGACGACCCGAGACGTTTCCTTCAAATGGGCCCAGAACCCCCAAAAGCAGACGGTCAGGGGTGGGGCGGCCTTTCAAAAAAAGAGAGAGGGAAATCGGGAGAGAAGGTCCTTCAGGAGGGAAGGAAAAGTCTGGAGGAGCGCGTGAAGGAGGGAGGACGTGAGAAGGATCTCTCGAGGAGGTGTAAGGACGGCCTGAAAATTCCGAAAAGAGGAATCTGAGGATGAATTACTTCCTTTCGTGTTTTCTCCGGACCTCTATTTATTTGCTTTCAGATTTACCATCATCATTATTCATATTTTTCTTCTTTTTTCCTACTCTGCCATCATTATGCGCACGGTTTTACCAAATATCATGCGTTATCATTTACTGATCATTATCATAAGCATCATTATTGTCATCACCATATCATTATCATTATCATTAACAAAATCCATCTGTATCAGCATCATCAATAGCAGTTAACATTCTTATTACTGTAAGTATCGAATCTCTGCATTAACATGGGTATCTCTGCTATCATTACATTATTACACTTCATAAGGTATATGAAATTAATTGTATAACCATTTTATCCGTAAATACACAAAAAAATTAATCTAATTACAAAAAAGGATGCATAGATAGATAGATAGATATAAAGAGAGAGATAGAGAGAAACAAACCTTTCCTCTCCTTATTTTTTGAGTAGGGAGAGAATGTCCTTGTTATCGGGAGGTCGTGAAAAAGAGAGAAGAAAAGAATGCCATTTATAGCGACCAGAGTCCTCCCCTCACCTCCCCCTCCCCCCCCCCCCTCACTCTCTCTCTCCTTTCTCCACAAAAAAGCAGCAGAAAAATTTGCATTAAAATCTCATTCCGGAAGTGCAGTCGCAGAGACAAGACGCAAAAGCCATTAACAAAGCATTATCTTGTCCCGAAGACTCGTATATAGACCAAGGGCTACCTTCCCCCCACCCCCAGCCCGCTCCCCCTAACCCCCCTCCCCACTCCCCACTGCCCAAAACTATGACGAGGACATAAAACAGATAAGTAAGGAAGAGGAAGAAGAAGAAGATAATAATAATAATAACAACTGCAATAAACCGACTTTGGTGATCACCAACAATGAAAAGACATATAGATAAATAAATAAAAGGATAAATGCACTAAAAAGCATATCAATAATATCAATAAACAATAAAATAGATAGATAGATAAATAAATAAAAATAAAGAATACAATAAAAAAGCATATCAATAATATCAATAAACAATAGAACAGATATATAGACAAATAATAAAAAATGATAAAGAATACAATGAAAAAAGTATATCAATGATATCAATAAACAATAAAATAGATAGATAAATAAATAAAAAATGATAAATAATACACTAAAAAGCATATCACTAATGTAAAAAAAAAAACTAAAATGTACAGAAAAATAGTAAATTTGATTACAAAAAAATTAACTTTCTGACTGAACTTTCCCTTGAGGTGAAATGTCCCCAGCCTTTTCTTTTCGCCGGAAGTGTAATACAGATGTCTACTTATCTATCGCTCGATCTATCTACCGTAATTGGCCCAATCCGGTATTAGCTTTTTTGCAACTTGCAATCTACCTGTCTATATACATGCATTATTATCCCATATCT
>NC_091552.1:20824331-20829331 GCF_042767895.1 Penaeus vannamei
CCCCCCTCCCCCTCCTCCATCCCCGTCACCGCCTCCCGCAGCCCACCGTAGAATTCCCGTCGCTCAAAGGGCTTCACAGGAGCTACGTCTTCGGGGAAAAAAAAAATCTTCAAGAGGAAATGTTATTCTTTACGTTGGCTTTATGTTTGACGGCGATTTTTTTTCTGTGGTTAAAGTGGCGATGGGAGTGTTTCTGTGGGAACTGGATCTTTTCGTTTAACTGGTGATGATTATGATGGTAATGATGGTGGTAGTGGTGGTGGTGATGGTAATGATGGTGGTAGTGGTGGTGGTGGTGGTGGTGATGGTGGTGATGATTGATGATGGTGATGGTGATGGTGATGAGCTTGATGGTGATGGTGATAATGATAATGATAATAATGATAATTACAGTGATAATGATAAAAATTATAATTACAGTATAATGATAAAAACGATAATTACAGTATTAATGATAATGATGATGGTGATGACAATGACATCGACGACAATGATAAAGACAACGAATAAACAGTCAAGCATAAATCACACCAAAGAAACCCTCCACGCCCGCGCCCTTAGAAAGCGAGAGTACCCCCCCCCCATTACCCCGGCCGCCCATCCCGCCCTCGACCCCCAAGGCGAGTGCCGCGAGTAAGCGAACACCAGGAGGCCCTCGAGGTCGGTGGCACTCGAAGGGCCACGGGAATCGGCTCTCAACTCTTATCGCTGTTATCATCTTTATCGGCACTGTTGTCGGTCTTGTTTTATCATCGTCATTATCAATATTATCATCATTGTCACTATTATCATTATTGATATTACCCTTACTACTATTATCATTAACATCATTATCATCATCATTATTGCTGCTTTTTATCAATATCAAAATCATTATCATTATCATTGCCATCACCATCGTCATCATAATTAATATCATCATCATTATCCTCCTTCTCCTACGTATTATTATTATATTATTGTCATCAAATTCATTCGTATGGTGTTGAATAAATACAACGTAAAATAAAGCAAGAGAATGTTCAACAAGTAAATTCTAAAACGTATAACAATATAAACTTTAATAAGAAAGCCACAATGACAACAAAAAACAAAAACAATGAAAACAAAAACAACAATAAAGACTACAGTAACAATGACAACAAAGAGATGCGACAACAACAAAAAAGACCACAGCAGCAACAAGAATAACAGCAAAACGTAAGACAACAACAAATACTACAACAAAAAACAACAACACCAAAGCATAAAAGACAACAACAAAGACACCCCCACCACCACCAAGAGCCAAAGCAAACCGAAGCAAGCCGAGCGCGCCCCCAACCCACCCGAGTCCGGCCGGAGCGGGTCCTGCCTCCCCGCCCGCCTCCCTGCAGCCGGCGGAACCAACAAGCTCTCGAGACCCACCGAGTACTTGAGGCCCGACCGAACGGAGATCAGAAAACACGCTCGTCCTGAAAAATTACCTTCCACTTTTGGCTTCCCTCGGCTTCTCTGCCTGGAGGGGGGGGGGAGAGGGAGGGAGGGAGGGAGGAAGGGAGGGAGGGAGGATATTGAGGGTGTTGGGGGAGGGTATAGCGAGGGGGCGTGGGGGTACAGAGGGGATAGGAGGTACAGGAGGGAGGGAGAGAGAGAGGGTAGGGAAGGATGAGAAGGAAAAGAGGAGGGGGAGAGAGAGGGAAGGGAGGGCGGGGGAAGGGTGGCAGAAGGTGAGAGGGAGGGAGGGAGGAGGAGGGAGAGAGGGAGAAGAAGGAGAAGGTGGCAGTGGTGGTGGAAAGGGAAGAGGAAGAGGGAAAGAAGGGAGAGAGACAGGGAGGAGGAGGGGTAGAAGCGGAGGAGAAAGGAAGATGGAGAGAGGAGGAGGAAGAGGTGGTGGTGGTGGAGGAGGAGGAGGTGATAGAGGGGAGGGGTGGGAGGGAGAGAGAGAGGGACAAGGAGGAGAAGGGAAGGGAGGAAGGAACGAGAGAGGGAGAGGGAAGGGAGGGGCGAGGACGAGCGGCGGGACGCAAAAGGGTGCTATCCCACAATTTAGTAGGGCATAGTTACCACGGGAGGAACATGTGATTATCGGCTTTGGGGCAATTTAAATCGCATGTTATCTATGCACTGGAGGCGAGTTCCCTATTTTGAAATTGGAGCTTGCGTCGAGCGCTTCGTCCCCGCTCTTTTAGGTGGAGCTTTGGCCTTCGCGAGCGCTGGTCGCGGGTGGGACTCGAGGTGTGAGTGGGACTCGAGGCGTGAGTGGGACTCGAGGCGTGAGTGGGACTCGAGGCTTGGGTGGGACTCGAGGCTTGGGTGGGACTCCAGGCTTGGGTGGGACTCCAGGCTTGGGTGGGACTCGAGGCTTGGGTGGGACTCCAGGCTTGGGTGGGACTCGAGGCTTGGGTGGGACTCGAGGCTTGGGTGGGACTCGAGGCTTGGGTGGGACTCCAGGCTTGGGTGGGACTCCAGGCTTGGGTGGGACTCGAGGCGTGAGTGGGACTCGAGGCGTGAGTGGGACTCGAGGCTTGGGTGGGACTCGAGGCTTGGGTGGGACTCCAGGCTTGGGTGGGACTCCAGGCTTGGGTGGGACTCGAGGCTTGGGTGGGACTCCAGGCTTGGGTGGGACTCGAGGCTTGGGTGGGACTCGAGGCTTGGGTGGGACTCGAGGCTTGGGTGGGACTCGAGGCTTGGGTGGGACTCCAGGCTTGGGTGGGACTCCAGGCTTGGGTGGGACTCCAGGCTTGGGTGGGACTCGAGGCTTGGGTGGGACTCGAGGCTTGGGTGGGACTCGAGTCGTGGGTGGGACTCGGGTCGCCAATGTCGAGGTTCTTGAAATTATGGTTATGTTAACGAAATAGATAACAAACAGGTTAACAGATCAATAAATAGATGAATATATATATGAAAAGAAAGAGATAAATAAACAATAGATAGATAGATAGATATAGACAGACAGACAGACAGATAGATACTGTAGATTGACTGATCGATAAATAAATAGGCAGATAGATTGATTGACTGATTGATAGATATATAGGAAATAGAGAAATAAATAGATAAATAAATTGATATATAATAGAGATAGACAGATAGATCCATAGATAAATCGGTAAATAGACAGAAACGGACATCACCGTGTATCATTTCTTTTTCACTTCATCCTATTTCTCCTCGCTCCCTGTATCTTCTTTCCTTCACATCCTGCTTGAGACTGCCTCGTTGTTTTCCTACCGCCGCCACGCCATGGTAATTCCCATGCCATTACCATTCCCCCCCTCGCCCCCCCTCCCCGCCCACCGCCCCCTCCCCCCACCAACCCTCCAAACACCTATCGCCCCTTCCCCCCACGCCCACCGCCTCCCCCCCTACCGCCCCTCCCCCCACGCCCACCGCCCCCTCCCCCGCCATGCCCAAGAGCGGGGTCCCCATATCGGAAAGCGCAAAGCAACCCTCCCTCCCCTCGCCGTGTCCCCCCCCCCCTGTAAATCTTGATTACTTATCGACGTGCGAGACTGGTGTATGTTGGTGTATGTTGGCTCGGTGTATGTTCATCCCCGAGCAGCGTTGAGAGAGACACAGCGGAGCCACCATCGCATTCTTCCGCATTTGGTCGCTACTTTGTTTAACTCTCCATTTTCTATGAAGGCGCCGCGTTTTCTGCCATATCCATCAGAGGCAATCGCTCTGGGTATTCAAATGTTCCCTCGTACACTCTGGGTTGGCGTGGGAGGGGGTGTGGAGGGGGGAGGGGGAGGGGAGGGCAGTGGGGAAAGGGGTGAGGGGGAGGGCAGTGGGGGAAGGGGTGAGAGGAAGGGAGGGGGGGAAGGGGCGAGAGGAAGGGAGTGGGGGGAAGGGGCGAGAGGGAGGGAGTGGGGGGAAGGGGTAATTGGAAGGGGCGAGGGAAAGGGAGTGGGGGAAGGGAGGGCTTGGGAGGAAGGGGGGGGGGCACTTTGTGTATCTTACTGTGCTGTATTTAAATATATTCTTGAGGCTGTCTATTATCACCTGGGGAGGAGGCAGTACTTGATTATTACCTCCTGTGAAATTTAATCGAATCTTAAAGCTGTTATCATTTTTTCCCTTCTCTTTTTTCCATTCTTAATAAATGCACAGTGAATCTGCACAACGCCGTCGCCTCGTGTGCTGCAGCGCATTCTACTCAAGCTCCGTGAAACTCGAACACAGCTTTATTACGCTTCCTCTCATTTATACGTCTTTATCCCCTCCTGCGCGGCTAATACATCTTTATCGCCGGTGTGAATCCCCCTCCCCCTCCTCCTCTTCCTCCTCCCCCCACCCCCCACCTCACTCCCCACGGCTCTTCATTTTTCTTAAGCATTTCTTCTCGCTCCCCCCCCCCCCCCCTCTTCCCCTCACGAACACAACCCGGCCGCTGCATCTTCCTTTCACCCTGGGAGAGCATCCTCCCCCCCCTCCCCCGCCTAATAGGCCAATTATTTCTTTATAATATGATCAATCAGTGACCTTGGCCGTCCGTCCGTCAAGAGGCTGCGCTAATTTACTTTCTCAAAGGAGCCAAGCCCGGAGAATCCCGGGTCGCCTTCATCACCCGCACCAAATATGCGAGGAAAATAACTTTAATAGTCCGGGGAATGAGGGAGCTGCCATCTTATGCTCTGGAACCAGTTCTGCAAAAAAAAGAAGTTATTATTCCCCATTTGGGAACTCAGGATTTACCATTTGGTATTTACATAATGAACCGCTAAATAATTTACAAGCAAAAGCCATCATGATTGAGACGTTTCTGCAAATGCGGTGTCCACTCCTCCTCCAAAAATATGTAAATATGTAAATCATTTTCATCACATATGGTCATCGAAATCTGCCCAGAGTACCTCGGACGAATGAAAGCAAGGAAAAAAAGACAACTGCCACTTAAATGCTGTCTGCTCCCCTACTCCCTCCCCCTCCCCCCAACTCAGCTTAAGAATAAGATAAATAACACAATCTTAAATATTCTAACAGCCGACATAAACGCTCCGATGCGGATACAGTGA
>NC_091552.1:20834331-20836831 GCF_042767895.1 Penaeus vannamei
GGGGGAGAGGAGGGTAGTGCGTTAATGCTTTTCATCTATCTTGAGATTGTGTTTCTCCCCCGAAGACTATTTTCTTAGGGCGCCATCATACGCAACGTTGCATACCCATTAACAGCTCAGCATTCCCTCAGGATGACTAATGGGACTGCTTGCAACGGAGGAGAAAGGGTTTAGGGCGGGGTGAATAAAGGACGATCATAAGAAAAGCAATAATTAATGGGAACACATAAGCGCATGTACACCGCACGCGCGGTACTCGCAAATACACACAAAATTACATATATAAACAAAGGTACAAATGCACAACTCACACATTAAATTGAAATTCATAATCATACTCAAAATTATTTTTTAAAAATAACATAACCATACGCGCACACACACGCACACACACACACACCATAAACACACACACATGTACACACGCACGCATACACACACATTTACACACGCACGCATACACACACACACATTTACACACGCATACACAAAAATACACACACAGGCACACACACTTTCGCCTTTGTGGGTCTTCGAGATACTCTATCAAGTTCAGGCGTGCAATAAAGCCAGGCGATTAATGAAAGATCGGACGCACAGAATTGCACAATTGGCGGATATTATTCAAATAGTCTCCACTACATCACGATGGCTCTCGTATATTGCAGTGCACAATGCAATCACGACACCCTCATTATTACGTGCTGATAAAGCGTCATATTTTCTTGTATGAGGGTCTATAAAAGTATAATTCACGTTACTGAGACGGAGCGCGCCTTCTTTTCATACTTTCTTTACTTATATAAGTAGAGCTTTTAGTAATGCTTATCAGGCCGTTAAGTCTCTTTATCTTTGTCCAATTTCGTTCCTCGACCATTTTTTACGTTACTTCGCTATCATCTTCTCCATTACCTATTTTTACTTGTGTTCCACTTTTTCTCTCCAGAAAGGTTGCACATAATACAGCAACCACACCCATTTCGTTACCATACATACATCGGTCATGTCATTTCACCATACAAGATCGCTCATATCATTTCATCACCATACAACAGGCCGCTAATGTCATATCATCTTCATACAAGATCGCTCATGTCATTCCATCACCATACAACAGACCGGTCACGTCATTTCATCACCATACAAGATCACTCATGTCATTCCATCACCATCCAATAGGGCCGCTCACGTCATTCCATCACCATACAACAGGCCGCTCACGTCATTCCATCACCATACAAGATCACTCAAGTCACTTCATCACCACACGACAAGGCCGCTCATGCCATCACACGAGTAAGCAAAAACAACACACATACCCCTTCAACTTGTCCATACCCCCCCCCCCCCGCTGGCAACACATGGAAGGTCACCCAACACGGACGAACACATACACACCAGCCTTCGCCACGCCCTATATGGTATATACAGCGTGCAGGTATAAACTACTCGGTGCCTTTAAACAGGTACACCACCTTGGACCTTGGAAAGACCCGTCTCACGCCCCACTTCTTGTCCTTAGTTCTATCATGACCATTACTCTTTATTTATCGATCAATCTGCTTATTTATCTATTTACCTATTCATACATTTATCTATCTGTCTGTCTATCAATTAATTAAGTCTTCTATGTATCTCTCTATTTATCTATATATCTGCCCGTTTATCTATCTCTCTATTTATCTATCTATCTGTCCGTTTATCTATCTATATTTCTATTTATCTATTTATCTGTCCGTTTATCTATCTATCTCTCTATCTATCTATCTATCTGTCCATTTATCTATCTATCTAATTATCAATCTGTCTTTCTGTCTATCTATCTATCCATTCATCTATCTATCTACTTATCTATCAATACATCTATCTATCGGCTTACCTACCTCTCTATCCATCTTCTCATTGACTATTATTTGCTCTCTGCTATTCTAATCTACTTGATTTATCAGTCTATTTTCTTGATCCAATATTCACTAACTTGTTATATATTGTGTTCGGCTTAAACCCTCTCCTGTGACGCGAGCCCACCACGCCCAAAGATCACCTCCAGGTGTACGTGGGCGTTTGGGCATCATATAACGTAGAGGGGGTGGGAGGGAGTGGGATAGAGATGGGGAGAGAGAGAGGGAGTGGGAGAGAGAGAAGGAGAGGGAGGGAGGAAGATGGAGAGGGATAGTGGGAGGGGGGAGATGGGAATAGGGTGAGGGATGGGTGAGGCATAGTGGAGGGGGATGGAGAGGAAGAGGGATATATATGCAGGGGAGGATAGAGGAGTGAGTTATATATATATATATATATATATATATATATATATATATATATATATATAGAGAGAGAGAGAGAGAGAGAGAGAGAGAGAGAGAGAGAGAGAGAGAGAGACAGACAGACAGACAGACAGACAGACAGACAGACAGACAGACAGACAGAGGAAAGAAACAGGTAGTCAAAATCAGCACGAGGGGTACGAACCCATCCCGCCCCAACCCCTCCCCCTCCCCTC
>NC_091552.1:20851831-20856156 GCF_042767895.1 Penaeus vannamei
GGGGGAGGGAGAGGAGAGAGGAGAGGAGAGGAGAGAGAGAGAGAGAGAGAGAGAGGAGAGAGAGGAGAGAGAGGAGAGGAGAGGAGAGGAGAGAGAGAGAGGAGAGAGAGAGGGAGAGAGGGAGAGAGGGAGAGGAGGGAGAGAGAGGAGAGAGAGAGAGAGAGAGAGAGAGAGAGAGAGAGAGAGAGAGAGAGAGAGAGAGAGAGGGGGAGGGGGAGAGAAAGAGAGAGAGAGAGACAGACAGACAGACACAGATATAAAGAGAGAGAACAGGGGGGGAGAGAGAGAGAGAGAGTGACAGACAGACAAGACACAGATGCAAAGAAAAGAACAGTGCTCCGCTTCTTTATCTCCTAAGATTACTGTCAGAGCTTCCATTTCCGCCTATTGCCAGAAAGCCTAACATTTAAGCCGAGAGTGAAAACAGGCAACACATCCCTTACATTTAGTGATACGGAGAGAGAGAGAGAGTGAGTGAGTTAAATAGAGAGAGCGAGTTAGAGAGAGAGAGAGAGAGAGAGAGAGAGAGAGAGAGAGAGAGAGAGAGAGAGAGAGAGAGAGAGAGAGAGAGAGAGAGAGAGAGAGAGAGAGAGAGAGAGAGTGAGTTTGAGAGAGTGAGAGAGAGAGGCAAGGCAGACAGATTGACAGAGAGAGAGGGAAGGAGGGAGATAAAGAGGAGAGGGGGGGTTACATGGGTTATTGGATCAAGACAACCTGGGGTGCGGAGGGGGCGTGAGCAAGATATTCAGCTGGAATTGGAAAGGAAAGTGAGATAGGCGGTGGGGAGTGTTGGGGGATGGAGGGCGGGAGAGAGAGAGAGAGAGAGAGAGAGAGAGAGAGAGAGAGAGAGAGAGAGAGAGAGAGAGAGAGAGAGAGAGAGAGAGAGAGAGAGAGAGAGAGAGAGAGAGCGAGAGAAAGAGAGAAAGAGAGAAATTGAGAGAGCGAGAGAGAGAGAAAGAAAGAGAGAAATCGAGAGAACCGAGAGAGAAATCGAGAGACGCGAGAGAGAAATCGAGAGAAGCGAGAAAGAAAGAAAGAGAGAAATCGAGAGAACCGAGAGAGAAATCGAGAGACGCGAGAGAGAAATCGAGAGAACCGAGAGAGAAAGAAAGAGAAAAATCGAGAGAACCGAAAGAGAAAGAAAGAAAGAGAGAAATCGAGAGAAGCGAGAGCGACAGAAAGAAAGAGAGAAGTCGAGAGACGCGAGAGAGAAAGGTCCCAGGCCAATAAGGTCTCCGAGGAAACAAAAGCACCGACGGCTCGACCGCTGGCCAAAGAAAATCATTACCTTCGCTTCTTGGAACCGGCCGCTTTTTAAAAGGTGAGGGAGATTAATCTTGCGTTTGTTGGTTCTGTTTTACACCTCCTGCCCTCAGCTTCCGGCCGTGGCTTTGATACTGAGACCGTATTTCTTTTAATATAATGACTCTATTTACCTTATTGATTCGAGTTTCTCCCTCAGTCATCTATTTGTTTGGCTTTTATTATCTTTTTTAATTCCTTTGGTTTCTGTCATTCTGTGTAGAGGCTTCGATCCGCTCAACATCATTTTATAAGTTATTTGCATTTTTTTGCTTCTTTTTCTCATTTTATTTTCATTTTACTCAAATTTTCACCTTTTCTGTTCCGTTCTATATTTCCCGTTGATGAGCATTCTAGTGTGTGTTTTAGGCGCCGCTTCTTTGTAAACGTATCTGTCTATTAATAGTTTTTCATGTCGTTTTTAAGGCTATAAGCACATTTTTCTCTATTGCATCAGTCTTCTCATCTAATTGCTAAAATAAAGATGATACAATTCCACTGCGTAATTCTAATCCCTTTCCATCTATTGTCATTAATAATCACTCACTGTGCATAACAACAATAACAAAAATACAATACCATTCTTTACATCATTATTATATCACATCATTCACAAACACAGCACGGCATTCTCGACCGCCTTCCAACTCCAAAAATCAAAACCTTCGAATACAAAGTATCATATTTCACTAACTCTCCCACAACGACTATCTTTTTTTTCCCTAAGGAATGAAAAAAAAAACTTTCTTTCCTGCGGACAGTTTATTGGAGTTCGGATAATATGCAGATCAAAACGGCTTGCCAATATGAATAATAAACAAGTATTCCAAGGGTTGGTAGGAAAGGCACAATTTCGGACGATGGTTGAAAAAATAAAAGGTTCGGGGCTGTGGTTTTCTTTGCTTTTAAACTGTGATTTTTTTTAATTCGTTTTTTAGTTTTTTTGGATCCTTGCTTTTGATTTCGTTGTTGTCAGTTTATTTCGGTGTTTATTTTGTTTTACGTATATTTGAATACTATTTCTTCACTCTGTACGTGCTCATACAAATAAATTTCCTTTTATATTTCTAGATACACAACACAGAACACACACACACAAACAAACACACAAACAAACAAACAAACACAGCCCCACCAATAAACAAACATACACACACACACACAAATAAAACAAACATACAAACAAACACACACAGCCCCACCAATAAGCAAACAAACATACAAACAAACACACACACAGCCCCACCAATAATAAAACACACAAACACACACACACAGATTAAAAAAAAACACACACCCCACCAACCAAACAAACCCCACCAGCTGATCCCCCCGCGTCACCGTCCTCCAACCAACACCCCTCTCCTCCATTTCCCTTCCTCCTCCGCCCAAACAGCTCTACTTGGATCGCCTCCTCGTCTCGCCCTTGCCTCCCAGCCCGCCCGGAGCAACACCGACTACGAATACTATAATTTGGCTTCATATCATGCAATTAAGGCAAGCTGCATGATAGCTTTACGAGTCCTAAAGTGATGAACGCAGTGCATCTGAGGCCCCGAAGAGAGAAGCTTATATAAACATGGGCCTTCGCGCTTGGTCGCAACGTTGGTTTTAATGTCCGATTTTTTTCTTTCTGCTTCATTTTTTATTTTTTTTTGTCTTTCCTACTCTTTCTTCTTTCTTTGGCTGTCTGTTTTCTGTCTATTGTCTGTTCTGTCTGTATCTTTATATTTCTCGATCTCTCTCTAACCTCTCTATTTTTCTTTCTCTCTCCCTCTCTTCACTCTCTTCTTCTCTTCTCTCTCCATCTCTCCCCTCTCCATCTCCACTTTCCTCCAATTCCTCCTTCTTCTCCACTTCTCCCCCTCTCTCCACTTTCTCCTCCTCCTCTTATTTACAAGTTCAATAAATTAATTTTGATGTCCTCTCGTTAACGTTCTAATTTTATGGTAATATAACAGAAATATGTATAAAGCCTCGACAATAAATATCCTTGGAAATGCGTGCGGTCTTAACAATGATTTATTTAGCTAAGTCTTTTATGCATAATGATGTATTTTTTGGAGGATCTTGTTTTCTCTCTCTCTCTCTCTCTCTCTCTCTCTCTCTCTCTCTCTCTCTCTCTCTCTCTCTCTCTCTCTCTCTCTCTGCCTTTCCTTCTTTAGTGTATTCGCTCTTTGATTTATTTTCACTCGGCCTCAAATGCTCGCTTCTTTAATAATTTCTTCCTCATCTTTCTTTACTACGTTTATATTTCCACGGAATCAGCATTTTTAATCTTTTCCCCTTAAATCCACCGGCATTATCACTCATCCATAACGTCATTTACATAATGAATGTTGGCGAAAAACAATCGAACGCAGAAAATGTTGCAAGACTCAACATCCGCACATCGCGATTACCAGCACCAATTGACTTTAAATTTTGCAATAAACGCAGATTCCGACCCATTAAAGAGCGCCGCAGCAACCGAGCGTCAGATGCAAAGATAAAGAATAATATATGATCCTTGCAATATGGCAGACGGTGCTTCAGTAATATTTCAATTTGTGCATCACAGCGACGGCTCGGCCTCCAAAATGCAATGGACGGTGGCCGGCGTTGCTGTTTGTTTGTTTGGTCTTTGTGTGTTTGAATCTTAGGTTTTGTGTGCGTGTGTAAGTGTGTGACTGTGTTTGTTTGCCTGTTTGTGTTTGACAGTGTTTTTTTGCGTGTTTGTGTTTCACAGTGTTTGTTTGTTTGCGTGTATGTTTAACAGTTTGTTTGCATGTGTGTGTTTGACTGTGTTTGTTGGTTTGCGTGTGTATATTTGACAGTGTTTGTTTGCTTGTGTCTATGTGTGTTTGACAGTGTTTGTGTGTGTGTGTGATGGATTGGATCAAATGAATGTATTTGTAAGCGTATTATACATGATTTCTCGATCAATTGAACCCATATAACATCACATGTCTATTACTAATTATATAAATATCGCCTAGTACTTAAACTTCAATTTCTCCATCAATGTAAACCCCATTCTTATC
>NC_091552.1:20874156-20877543 GCF_042767895.1 Penaeus vannamei
TGTGTGTGTGTGTGTGTGTGTGTGTGTGAGTGAGTGAGTGAGTGAGTGAGTGAGTGAGTGAGTGAGTGAATATGTGTGTGTGTCGGAGTGTCGGTATGTGTGGTGATATCGCTGTATTTGCGAATGTGTGTGCGCGCATGTATTCTAGAAAACATGTGCGTATATATACACATTATCTTTTCTTTTCTTTCCAGTTCTCTCGCGCGGAAAGAGGAGGAAGAGAAACGCCCCAAAGGAAAATTAGCAGAAAGGAAAACCAAGGACGGAAGGAGATGGCAAAGAGAAAGAGAGAGAGAGAAAAAGACCAAAAGCGCGCTCGGGGGAAAGGAGAGCAAATGCAAGGAGATAAATAAATAGAGAGAAGCCCTTTGCACGCCAGAGAAGCCGACGCCATGACGAGGAGGGGCATGACAGGTGGGATTCGTGCACGTGGCAGGGCGGGGACGGGGCCACGGCGCGCGCGTCGCTCCTTCTTGGCGGAACGATCGGGAAGACGACGGTAAAAGCGACGGAGAACGTGGATACAGACAGATATGCGGTCATTTGGGAATAGAGATACTCATTCGTAATCTTACACACACACATACACACACTCGCAATCACTCAAACACACACGCACACACATACACACACTCGTAATCACTCAAACACACGCACACATACACAAACAAACACACACACACATAAATATGTCTGTCACAAAACACGCCCGCTTTACAGACAATGGTGGCGACCTCGTCATTGTTGTCGGCTGAAACTTTTTTTTTTCTTTTAATAATCATATGAACAAAAACTACCAGAAAAGAAGGTAAAAAAAAGAAAGAAAAAAAAGAACCTCCATCAAAATATGTAATATTTCGGTTCATTTCCGCCGTTTCCGTATCAGCGAAACTTTTATGTAAATGCCGTCATATTCTTTCAAAACCAATAATAGGAAAAATATATGCAAAATAAAGAACATTAACAATGCAGAGGCGAGAAGGAAAAATGAATAATCTAATTAACAGCAACAGAAAACGAGAAAGACAACAGAAAGAGGGAAAGACTACAGAAAACGGGAATGAACAAAAAACGGGGAAGACAACAGAAAACGGAAAAGACAACAGAAAACGGGGAAGACAACATAAACTAGGCTGAGAATTATTTACCGTTTCGCATGCGAGAATTCGGGAGACTCTGCTCGCTTCCATGTTAATTAAATTTGATTAAAGAAAAGCTAATTGGGTTAATTCTCCTCTCACCCGCTTTTTGTTTACATTTTATTCGGAATGTCGCTAATCCCGTTGTTATTGAATTTAGTCTATTTTACGTTAATCTTTTTGTTTACATTTTTCTATTGTCTATTAAGGTTCTCGTTCATTTAATAAAAGGTTTGTGAGAAGGTCCATTGAAATATTACTTGTAGTATCTTTATGATGACAACAATAACAATAACGATGAAGATTATGGTGATGATGGTGATGATAGGGATAGATACATAGATAGAGATAGAGAGAGAGAGAGGAAAAGTAACAGGAAAAATCAAGAATATCACAAAAGAAACAGCAAAGATAACAATAATGATGATGATGATAATGATAATGATAATGATAATGATAATGATAATGATAATAATAATAATAACAATACTACTACAACTACTACTACTGCTAACAATAATAATAATAATAGTGATAATAATAACAGTGATAATAATAATAATAATAATAATAATAATAATAATAATAATAATAATAATAATAATAATAATAATAATAATAATGATAATAATAATAATAATAATAATAATAATAATAATAATAACAACAACAACAACAACAAAAACAACAATAACAATACTAATAACCACACCAATTAACAACAACAATAATAACAATAATAATCATAACAAGATTTCGATGATGAGAATAATAACGATAATACGAGTAGCACTACAACTACGACTACAAGAGTAGACTTCATGCCTCTGTAGTCACTCTTTCCTATCACCCTTATGTCGAGGGAAATTTGCTTGTTCCTTTTTCACATTTTAATCGAAATATCATACACGTGAATAATATTGTGTGAGGGGCGTCCGTATAGTGTTCTATGCATAACAATGAAAGAGATCCTCCCCCCGCCCCCTTCCCCATCCCCCCACCCCCCTCCCTCTCCCAAAAATGCTGATATCTAATCTATAAATAACGTGATGTTGGCGACCCGTTCGTGCCTTTGCAAAACATTTTTTTTGAGTGGTCATCCGTTTGAATAAATGAATAACTAAATATAAACAAAGAAAATAATAACAAAAGACAAAGGAAAAAAATTAAGATTTATGAATTAAAAAAATTAAACATTCACAAGGTAAATATCAACAACAATAAAGAACATACAAATACAGAGATTATTAGATCCCCCCCACAGAAAAGAAAAAAAAAACACGAAAAAAAACGAAAAAAATAAAAATAAAAAAGGAACAAAAACTGAATTGGAAAAGTACGAGGGCTAGGACGCGGGGCGCAAGTAGCCTGGGAATTCGATATTGATGAGATGTGCCGTTGATGTGCTCGCCGGGGGTCGCTTTGTTACAGGGGGGGGGGGTGTTACAGGCCACGTGATGGGGTCCTCACGCGCCGCGCCCCAAGGGAAGGCCCAGCGCCTCGCCTCCGGGACATTATATATGCAAAGGCTCTTGGCGATATGCAAGCAAGTCTATGGGAGATGAAGGCTGTGTGAGAAAGAGAGAGAAAGAGAAAGAGAGAGAGAGAGAGAGAGAGAGAGAGAGAGAGAGAGAGAGAGAGAGAGAGAGAGAGAGAGAGATAAAAAGAGGAGAGAGAGAGAGAAGGAGAGAGAGAGAGAGAGAGAGAGAGAGAGAGAGGGGAAGGGGGAGGAGGCAGGGGAGGGGAGGAGGGAAGGAGGGAGGAAGAAGAAGAGGGAGAGGGAGAGGAGGGAGGGAGGAGGGAGAGAGAGAGAGAGAGAGAGAGAGAGAGAGAGAGAGAGAGAGAGAGAGAGAGAGAGAGAGAGAGAGAGAGAGAGAGAGAGAGGGGGAGGGAGAGAAGAAGAGAGAAGAGAGAAATAGTGAGAGAGAGTGGGTATAAGTGAGAGATAAATAGATAGATTGATAGACAGACAGATAGATAGAGGGAGATACACACACACACACACACACACACACACACACACACACACACACACACACACACACACACACACACACACACACACACACACACTCACACACACACACAGAGCAAGAGAGAGAAAGAAGGAGATGAAGGGGAAAAAATGAGTAAAGCGATAGAGAAAAAAGAAAAAGAAAAGAAAAGAGAAGCAAGTAAATCCCAAAAAGAAATAAGAACTGCCCGGTCGAAGAGGACAAACCGCAACGTGAATGTTCCCAAGAATGAG
>NC_091552.1:20878043-20883043 GCF_042767895.1 Penaeus vannamei
AAAGGAACAGAAAGTATAAATGCGTGTCTTTTGTCGGAATGAAGCAGGTTAGAGCGGACAAAGAGGTCTTTGAGACAAGGAGAGTGTGTATGGAGTTGGGAGCAAACCCTTAAAGAATGCAGGCAACGCAGAGGGAGCCAAAGGGGATAGATATGTGCGTGTGTGCGTCTTTTCGAGAAGGGGAGAGGAAGAGAGGGGAGAGAGAGGGAGAGAGGGATAGGGAGAGGGATAGGGAGAGGAATAGGGAGAGGGATAGGGATAGGAATAGGAATAGGAATAGGAATAAGGAGAGGATGAGGGTGGGATGAGGGTGAGGGAGAGGGAGAGAGGAAAGGGAGAGGGATAGGGATAAGGATACGGGATAGGAATAAGGAGAGGGTGAGGGTGAGGGGGAGGAGAGAGAAGGGGAGTGAGATTGAGAGGGTAGGAATAAAGGAGAGGGAGAGGAGGGATAGGGAGGGGAGAGAGAGTGGAGAGAGAGGGAGGGATGAGGATAGGAATAAAGAGAGGGGGAGGTGAGGGACAGGCTAAGGGTGAGGGTGAAGGTGAAGGCAGAAAGAGAAGGAGAAGGAAAGGGAGAAAAAGAGGGAGAGAGGGAGGAGAGGGAGAGGGAGAAGGAAAAGGAAAAAGGAAAGAGGAAAAGGAAAAGGAAAAGGAAAAGGAAGGAAAAAGGAAAAGGAAAAGGAAAAAGGAAAAGGAAAAGGAAAAAGGAAAGGAAAAGGAAAAGGAAAGAGAGAGAGAGAGAGAGAGAGAGAGAGAGAGAGAGAGAGAGAGAGAGAGAGAGAGAGAGAGAGACAGACAGACAGACAGACAGACAGACAGACAAAGACAGATAGACAAATGGAGATAGATATGAAAGGGAGAGAGAGGGACGGAGGCAAAAAGTACAGAAGTCAGAACCAAGAGACCCATTCAAAAAAGAAAGAAAGAAAGAAAAGAAAAAAAAGAAATGGGTGACAACTGAATCTCCCATGTGCAGTAAATACTCAGGACACAGCAGAGTCACAAAAAGGAAAGAAAAAGAGAAGAAAAGAAAGGAAGAAAAAAGCAAACAAAAAGGAAAGGGAAATGAATTTTGGGTTGAGGAAAATCGGTTGGTGAAAGATTTTTTTTTTTTTTTTTTTTTTATATTGATTTTCAAGTTTTATCTTGTCTACAGGAAAAAGAAAAGTATTATTGAAGGAAAGAAAGAAAGAAATAATCTGATTTTATTCTATTTTTTTCCATCCTGTCCATTTCTCTCTCTCTTTCTCTGTCTCTGTCTGTCTGTCTGTCTGTCTGTCTGTCTGTCTCTCTCCCTCCCCTTCTCCTCCCTCTCTCCCTCCCCTTCTCCTCCCTCTCTCCCTCCCTCCCTCCCCTCCTCCTCCTCCCTTCCCTCCTCCCTCCCTCCTCCTCTTCCTTTCCTCCCTCCCTCCCTCCCCCTCCCCTCCTCCTCCTACTCTTCCTCACCTCCTCTTCCTCCCTCCCTCCCTCTCCTCCCTCACCCTCCATCCCCTCCTCCCTCCCTCCCTCCCCTTCTCCTCCCCCCTCCCTCCCTTCTCCTCCCTCCCTCCCTCCCACTTCTCTCCCTCTTCCCTCCCCCTTCTCCTCCTCTCTCCCTCTCTCCCTCCCTCCCTCCCTCCCTCCCTCCTCCTCCCTCCCTCCCTCCCCCTCCCCTCCCTCCCTTTCTCCCCTCCCTCCCTCCTCCCTCCCTCCTCCACCTCCTCCCTCCCACTCCCTCCCTCCATCCCTCCCTCCCCTCCTCCCCTCCTCCTCCTCCTCCTCCTCCTCCCCTCCTCCCCTCCTCCTCCTCCTCCTCCCTCCTCCTCTCCCTTCCCTCTCTCTCTCTCTCTTGATCCCTTTTATCCATCTATCCTTTGAAAAAATTCCAGTAGGCTAGTGGCCTAAAAAATTCCCAAATACACTGAAAAAAAGGCGCTTTTATTGCCACTCCTTCAGGGAGTAAATATAACCAATGAATTTCCCTTCCCGAACGTTTTAGCTTAGTAAGAGAGGTGCAGCTAGATTATAAAAAGGAAGGGACACAGGCAGGGAGAGTGAGAAGGAGGGAATTGAGAGGAGAAACAACAAGTGAGTGGAGCAGGAGTGAGGAGTAGTGGGAGTGGGAGGGGGAATGTGGGTGTAAAGTGTGGCCTGTAAAGTGTGGATGTGAATGTGAGTATGCTTGTGAGTGTGAATTTAGTAAGAATGCAATAGTGAGTGTGAATGTGAGTGTAAATGTGAGTATAAGTGGAAGTATGAATATGTGTGTGTGTGTGCGTGTGTGGTGTATATGTATGAGAGAGAGAGAGAGAGAGAGAGAGAGAGAGAGAGAGAGAGAAGAGAGAGAGAGAGAGAGAGAGAGAGACAGAGACAGAGACAGAACAGAGACAGAACAAACAGACAGACAGGCCAGGTATAAAAGGTATATCATGAAACTGAATATATATACAGATACATTAAAACATGTCTAGTAATTAATTAATGACAAAAAATGAGGTGTGTTTTGAAGCACAATTGATATCAAGATATCATATTATTTTAAAAATGAAAATATGTATTTCCCTCTCGATATTCATGTTCGTTATGCTCTTATCCACTTTTTAATCTCCTTTTCCATTTTCATTTTGCTTCCATTCAGCCGAATCATGACATTGGTAACATTTCGGACGAAGCTGAACTTCCAGGAATAAAAAAATAACTTCCCTTTTTTTCCTAACTTCTCAAATGCTTCGTAGTTTCTGAACACACCGCAGGGAAGGAAGGAAAGGAAGGAAAGAAAGAAAGGACTAGAAGAATCTTTGTTTGATTATGGAATTATAGATTATAGAATCCAGAAGACTCGTTTTTCCAGAAAGCTCTCCAACTAAATAAGCGAGAACAAAAGAGGATCGGTAATTTTACAAGGCGGGAAAGGAAGGTGTTTGAATTCATTGGGCTGCGAGGGACAGAGAGAGAGGATGAGATAGATATGGATGATGATTGGATTGGGGAGGGATGATGGAATGAGAATGAGAAGGAAAAGGGAAAGAGAAAGGAAAAAGGGAAAAAGGGAAAAAGGGAAAAAGGGAAAAGGGAAAAAAAAGGAAAGAAAGGAGGAGAAGGGAGATAGATGAATGGGTGGATTGGGAGGGATGATGGAATGAGAATGAGAAGGAAAAGGAGAAGGAAAAGGAAAGGAAAAGGAAAAGGAAAGGAAAAGGAAAAGGAAAGAAGAAGGAGAAGGAGAATAGTAGATAGATAGGTGGATTGGGGAGGGATGAGGGAAGGAGAGAAGAAGGACGAGGAAAGGGAAAAGGAAAAGGAAAAGAAGAATGAGAATGAGAATGATAAGAGGACAAGGAGGAGAAGGAGATAGAGGAAAGGGTAAGAAGGAAAAGGAGAAAAAGGAGATAGAGAAAGGGAAGGAAAAGGAGATAGTGAAGGAGGAGGAGAAGAACCCAAGGACAAGAGAGAGAATGGAGATAGTGAGTAGAAAGGAAAGAAAAAAAGAAGGAGAAGGAGAAGGAGGAAGAGGAAAGAAAGAGAAGAGGAAGAAAGGAGAAGGAGTGGGAGAAAATGGAGAAGAAGGAGGAGGGAGGAGAAGAAGAAGAAAAAAAAGTAGAAGAAAAATAATAATAATAATAATAAGGAGGAGGAGGGAAGAAGGGAGGGAAGAAGAGGGGAGAGGGAAGAAGAGGAGAGGAAGAAGAGGAGAGGGAAGAAAGAGAGGGAGAGGGGAAAGAAGAGGAGAGGGAAGAAGAGAGAGGGAGAGAGAGGAAGAAGAGAGGAGAGGAAAGAGGAGAGGGAGAGGGGAAAAAGAAGAGGGGGAGGGGAAAAAGGGGAGGAAAAGGAAAGAAGGGAAGGAAAGGAAGAAGAAAGGGGGAGGGAAGAAAAGAGGGAGAGAGAGAAAGAGAGGGGAAGAAGACGAGAGGAGAGGAGGAGGAGGAGAGGAGAGAGAGAGAGGAGGAGGGCGAGGGCGAGGGCGGGGGCGAAGCGCGCGAGGCGAAACGAGGGCGAGGGCGAGGGCGAGGGCGAGAGAGAGGGCGAGAGAGAGAGAGACAGAGACAGAGACAGAGACAGAGACAGAGACAGAGACAGACAGACAGACCGAAATCAGAGAGAGAGAGAGGAAGATCAGAGAACACATTCCTCCTCCCACTCCCACTCCCCTTCCACCCCCACCCCCCCACCCCCCCAGCTAAATCTAATTCCCCCTCCCTCATGTCTGCGTCCAGCTTTGCGATTCCTAAGTCTTCATTCCCAGGATTAAATTTAAAAAAGCTTTATACAAAGTACTTGGATGAATTCTATAGTCCCGTCAAGGGATGACATGGAAAGGGGTGAAAAAAGGGGAAAAAAGGAGGAGATGAGAGGAGATGATGGGGGAGAGAGGAGAAGAGAGGGAGAAAGGGGTGGGAGATGGTGAGGGAGAGAGCCGTGGAGATGATGAGGGAGAGAGGAGAAGAGAGGAAGAAAGGGGCTGGGAAGATGGGTAGAGGAGAGAGGGGAGAAAGAGAGGGAGAAAGGGGGGGGGAGAGGAGGAGGAAGAGAATGAGTAGAGATGAGGAGAGAAAGAGAGGAGAAAGGGAGGGAGATGGTAGAGGGAGAGAGTGAGTGGAGATGATGGGGAGAGAGATGAGAAGAGAGAAGAAAATGGGGGATGGTGAGGGAGAGAGTGAGTGCTGGAGATGGTAGGAGAGATGAGAAAAGGAGAAAGAGGAGAGAGGAGAAGAGAGGGTGAAAGGGGGGAGATGGTGAGGGAGAGAGTGAGTGGAGATGATGAGGGAGAGAGGAAAGAGAGGGAGAAAGGGGGGAGATGGTGGAGGAGAGAATGAAGAAGTAGTAAAGAGAGAGGGAAGATGATAACAATAATGATAGTGATAATAATGATCTTTATAATAATGGTAATGATAATGATCAAGATCACACAGTAAGCTTGTGTGATAAGGATAGTGATGACGATGATAATGATGATAATGATAATAATAATGATAATGTTATTGATAATAGTGATAATAATGATAATGATAATGATAATG
>NC_091552.1:20898043-20913043 GCF_042767895.1 Penaeus vannamei
GGGGAAGGGGAGATGGGAAGGAAGGAGGACAAGAGGAAGAGGGAAGGGGAAGGAAGAAGGGTGCTGGGTAAGGGGATGGGGAGATAGGGAAGTCAGAAGGAGAGGGGAAGAGAGATGGAGAAGCTAAGGAGGAAAGGGCAAGAAGAAGAGTGATGGGTAGGGGGGAAGGGAGATAGGGAAGGCTGAAGGAGAGAGGGAGAGGGAAGGAGGATGGGGAAGAGAGAGAAGGCTAATAGGAAGGGGGAATGGGAGATGGGAAGGCAAAGAAGAGGAAGAGGAGGGAGAAGGAAAGGAAGTAAACTGAAATGAATAGGGAAGGGAGAAAGACAAGGAGAGGTAGGGGAAAGGAAGAGGGCAAAGAGGAGAGGGGAGGGTGCAAGAGAGGGGAGAAGGGTGACCCGAGGCGAGAATGATGGCCAGGTCACGCTGTGGAATTCACGGGGCTTATGAAGATGACCTGGACTGGCAGCTTGCGTGGGACGGCGATCGGGATAGAAGAGAGGGAAAAGGGGAGAAGACAGAAAGAGGTAGATAGAGAAAGGATTGAAGGAGAATGAAGGGATAAGGAAACTGAGAGAGGGGGAGGAGGAAAATGGAAGGAGAGTGTGGGAGGGCAAGGAAGAGGAAAAGGAGAACAGATCCACAGACAGGTGGCGAGAAAAGAGGTAGGGGGAGAGGGAGTGAAAAAAAATTGTAGAGTAGAGGATAAAAGAGAGAGGAGGAGAGGGAGGAGAGAGAGAAAGGGAAGGGAGAAGGGAGAAGGGAAGAGAGAGAGAGAGAGAGAGAGAGAGAGAGAGGGAGAGAGAGAGAGAGAGAGAGAGAGAGAGAGAGACAGACAGACAGAGACAGAGAGAGTGAGAGAAAGAGAGAGAGAGATAACTATGATAGAGGATTGCAATAACTGGAAGGGCGTATGGAATCTAGTGGCGTCTGGGTTCTTTTATTGGGGAGGTAAACACTGTCCTTTTGAAGATGCACGACCGGAAGGTACGGGGTCGGAGGCTCGACGACCCCCTCTGAGGAGTGCAAACTAGGGGGGTCATTTTGCACAGGCTGTCGAGTAAAGAAAATGATCGGGTCATGTGGCTCTTCGTGTCGAGGGAGTGCGCGTGTGTGTGTAAATTTATAAATATATATGTATATATATATGTATATATATATATATATATATATATATATATATATATATATATATATATGTATATATATATATGTATATATATATATATATATATATATATATATATATATATATATATATATATATATATACAAACACACACACACACACACACACACACACACACACACACACATATATATATATATATATATATATATATATATATATATATATATATATATATATATATATGTATGCATATATATACATTTACACACACACACACACACTCACACACACACACACACACAGAGTAAGAGAGAGAAAGAATAAAAAAGAGTGGGCAAAAGAGAGTAAAAGAGAGAGAAAGTAAAAGAGACAAAGTGAGATTGAAAGAGAGAGAGAGAGAGAGAGAGAGAGAGAGAGAGAGAGTAAAAAAGAAAGAAAGTGTCTGTGTGTGTGTGTGTGTGTGTGTGTGAGAGAGAGAGAGAGAGAGAGAGAGAGAGAGAGAGAGAGAGAGAGAGAGAGAGAGAGAGAGAGAGAGAGAGAGTGAGAGAGAGAGAGAGAGAGAGAGAGAGAGAGAGAGAGAGAGAGAGAGAGAGAGAGAGAGAGAGAGAGAGAGAGAGAGAGAGAGAGAGAGAGAGAGAGAGAGAGAGGCCTGAATAGCAGGCTCTTATTGGAGCAATTTCGTGTATGAATCACCTGCGTTGCATTAATGCTATAGTCGGGATTGAGAGGAAGAGAGGCAGGAGGAAAATGAGAAAGAGAGCAGGAAGGGAAGGAAGAGAAGAAGAAGGGTTAGGGAAGATATAGAGAGTGAAGGGGGATGGGGAGAGAGAGAGAAAGTGAGGGAGATGGGAAAGGAGAGAGAGAGAGAGAGAGGGGGCGGGGAAGAGAGAGAGAGTGAGGTGGGGATGGGGAAGAGAGAGAGACAGAGAGAGTGAGGGGGATAGGGAAGGGAGAGAGGGGGGAGGGCGGGAGAAGAGAGAGAGAGAGGAGGGAAGGAAGAGAGAGAGAGAGAAGATGGAGGGGTTAAAGGAGAGAGAAGAAGAGGATAGCGGAGAAAAAGGGACAGAGGAAGGAGAGGTAAGGGAGGGAGGGAGGGAGGGAGGGAGAGGAGGAGAGAGATGGAGAGGGATATTGAAGGTAGTCGAAGTGCGCTTCTCGAGAGGGTGAAAAGGCTGAGCAGGGTGAAAGGGCGAAAGGAGGCGGGGAGGAGGGAGGGGGCGGGGAGGAGGGAGAAAATGATAAAGAAGAGGTGCATAAAGGATAAAGGGGCTGTAGGGGAGAGGGGGGGAGGGGGGATGGGCGTAGGGAAGGGCGTCTAGGCGGTCACAGACGGTCGCTGACCCGTTCGGCTTGGCTGGATTGCATGTCTTCAATTGCAATGGTTTTCGATGGGTGTTGTTGCCGGCTCGATCCTATGGGCTTGATGCACTTCATTCATCAACATCATGGATCAAATCCCTCTTTTTTCTTTTATTGATTTTAAGTTTTGTATTCTACCCGAGAAAACGTCTTTAATATTGTTACAGTGTGATTGTTGGTTTGGTGTGTTCACTAAAGTAATCACTGGAATTAAAAATCTGAAACAATGAGACATCATTTTATAGATATAGCAGGAATGGAAATGATCATTATCAGTATCCATTGATATTACAATAATAATTCAGCCAAGGAGATGATAAAAAGGTTATCAATGTTTTGACAGTGGTTATTATCAGTAAGGGAAATAACTGTAAGTGATTACATGCTCAGTATAAAGACAGAGAGAATGATAGAGAAGAAGTGCATCTCATTTATCTTAATACCATGGTAATTATATAATTATCATTGGTTTTAATGCTATCATTTGTATCAACTATTGCAATGACGGGTTATAGAGAAGAATAAGTAATACAATTGTCAACTTAAGCACTACTCTTTTTTCTTCTTTCTTTCCCTCAAACCTCCCTTGAATGGTCGTTAGTCAGTGGCTCTGAGGGTGGTTAGAGGGGGGGGGGGTGCACTAGTAGTATAGGAGTGCAAAGTGTGAGAGAAGTGTGAACAAATATGCATACTTTCCAGGAAGTACTTAGATTTGTATATGTATATTTGTACATATACATACGCATTTGTGCAACTGTACGAAAATACCTTGATCTCATGTAGACAGCCGATTTTTTCATCAACCTCATCTGATATCAATCACGTAGCATGTACAGCTGGATGACTGTGTAGAAGAGCAACGCTGTTACAGGGTGAAGGTACAACACAATGAAAAGTTCTAACACAAGATTGCCGAAAAAGGTATATACCAATAGAGAGCAACAAAATATGTATGAAATGCAGAGACAATAAAAACAAATTTAAGATAAGATCAAATATTGTCTATGGTGGTCCAGAGTTGGATAATCTACCTTTCAGGCAAAACATTACTGTAATGCAGAGAGATTACGAAAGCATCAAAGAAGAACGAAAGAAATTGCAGAATGGGAGGAGGACCTGGGAACCGAAGACTTGAGTTAAAACATCTGTCAAGAAAAAAGAGGAATCCGAGGTGCTCTCTTTAAAAAGGGTTAACCTCTCTCTGTCTCTCTGACTATCTCTTTACATGCAGATGAAACAACATAAGTTAGCCCAGTACATTAAACCTAGAGGCATGGAAGCCTACCTTTGCTAAACACTGATTACAGGCCTTGGAGGAGGAAAAAGAAAAGAAAAAAATCCCCTCCATAAATAATAAGGGTAACGCGAAAGGGAAGGTCTCCGTCCCGGGGCTGATCCGGGCTATTGTCCCCTCGCGCCAGCCCCTTAAAGAACCCCGCTGCGCCATATGTTCTGGTCTCGTCTTGATTATGAGTGTGTTGAATGAAGCGCCTCGCTCTTGAGGTTCTCCTCGAGGTCGAGCGGATGAATAACTCGGCAGGGTCCCCAGCGTGACAGGTGGATGACCAGAGGGTATGCGGTACGCGCATTACATATGTATACACGTGTACATTTGTGGATGCACGCAGCAAGCCCATGCTATGCGCTCCTTTATGCGAAAGAGATCAAAACAAATATCAGAAAATGTTATTAGAGGTTATTTCTCTTCATGGCTGTATCTGTATTCCGTTTAAGAAGTTGGGGATATGAATGTAGGGAACTTTGGTGATTCTTATGACGAAATGATAAACTTCAGATATATATAACGGAGCTTAGTAAGATTACTGAAACAGTTATTCAGGAAGGAATGTACATACGTTAAACATTTCTTACAGGCCATTCCTGCTAGTCAGTTGCAGTGTCAGTGGCCAGTATATTGAACAGCTGTTGGTTGAACATTACAATCAAGTTCAGTAACCAAAGGGAAATGAACTGGAAAAATAGTAGGGAAACACTAATTAGATCTAGTCTGACTCTGAAATGAATAACTGGATGTTTGAGTTTCTGCATTTTTTTTTTTTTTGCGTAATTTTGTGAAATGAGAAACATGTGTGTCGTGCGCGCATCTGTGTGTGTGTGTGTGTGCGTGTGAGTGAGTGAGAGAGAGAGAGAGAGAGAGAGAGAGAGAGAGAGAGAGAGAGAGAGAGAGAGAGAAAGAGAGAGAGAGAGAGAGAGAGAGAGAGAGAGAGAGAGAGAGAGACTGACAGACAGACAGACAGACAAACAGAGGCAGTCCACACAAGATACAGATACATAAAAAATACCCAAGCTAAGACAATTCTACACCACTTTTATGTTCAAGTGAATCCAGTGGCGAGCCGGAGCGTAATCCACTGACCGCCATCTGGAGAGCCTCGAGGTCATAAAGGCTCCTCGCCAGCCATACCAAATAACACAAAGCGGCATGATTGGCCAGTTAGTTTCTGTCCTTACGTATAATACCTACAGGTCCTTGACACGACCCAGGTACCGTGCGGAGGCCATACATGGTGCGCCCGTGACCTTCGCCTCCTGATGATAGCTTGAAGAGATGCCTTAAAAGAGAACTGCTTGGATGATAAACACTGATACGACTCTATGCTTTGTATACGTCACGGGGTCTCTCTCTCTCTCTCTCTCTCTCTCTCTTTCTCCTTCTCTTTCTTTACCATTACTATGTCTGTCTGTATGTATGTCTCTCTCTTTTTCTCTATCTCTCTCTCTATATATATATCCCCGCACCTACACACAATCGCATATTCTCTCTCTCTCTCTCTCTCTCTCTTTCTCTCCCCCACGCTTTAATTCTCTCGCCCTAAGTCTCTCTGCATATTCATTAGAGTACAGCATATATATATATAAAAGTAGACAAAAAAAACAATAGAAAAATAATTATTAACTAAGTCTGATGAATCCCTCAGATTTTTTTTTCTTTTTTTTTCTAAACCGAGTCCTTTCATCCTCGGAAAACTTAACGCATTTTTATGCCTTCATAAAAGAGTCTTTATTAATCAGCAAATTACAAACGAAATCTCTCTCTCTCTCTCTCTCTCTCTCTCTCTTTCTCTCTCTCTCTCTCTCTCTCTCTCTCTCTCTCTCTCTCTCTCTCTCTCTCTCTCTCTCTCCTCCTCTCCCTCTCCCAGCCGCGTTCTTCAGCAACCCCCCAGGGGATGGAAAGTCACCCCCGAGCCCGATTTTATTAATGTTTCATCTTTTGTCACTTCATTATAATAACAGAGCGTTCGCCGACTACCGTATCGCTAATGGTGACGTAGGAAAATCGCCCGTGTAATCATGGTGTGTGACGGAAGGTCTGGGTGCATGATGTGCTTGTTATCTGCATGATTATCTTGTACGAAAGGATGGTGATCTTGATGCTTGATGTTCTTGTTGGTGTTGCTGTTATGATTAGAATCATTATCATTTTTGTTATTTTTGTATGATTATAATCATTGTCGTTGTTGCTTTTGTTATTATTAGCATCATTACTACTACTACTACTGCTACAACTACTATAATAATAATTATTATTATTACTATTATTATCATTACTATTATCATCATCATAATAATAATAATATCTTTACCATCATTATCATTATTATTGTTATCATCATTATTGTTATTACTACTATTATCCTTAATATTATCATTATTATTATTGTTATCATTATCACTGTTATTGCTATTATTTTTACTGTTGTTGTTATAACCATTATTGTTATTATCATTATTATCATCATTGTAATCTCTATTATCATCATTATCAAGTTTATTATCATTACTATCATTATCATTATTATTATAATTATTGTTCTTATTATCATTATCATCTTTATTATCACTCTTATTATCACCATTGCTATCATTATTATTGTTATTATTACTGTCATCATTGCTATCATTATCATTATTGTTATTATTATCATTATCATCCTCATTATTATTAGCATTATCATTATTATTATTATTGTTATCACTACTACTATCATTATCATTATCATCATCATTATCATTGTTACTTTATAACATTCTCATTATTATTGTTATTATCATCATTAGTATTATCATTATCATTATTACCATGATTATTATTATGATTAGCAAAATCATTGTTACTATTACAACAACAACAACTACTACTACTACAATTACTTCTATTACTACAACTAGAATTGTTACTATCAATGTTACAGTTACCATGATTATTATTACTATCATCATCATTTATATCATTTATTACTATTATTATAATTGTTATTACCAATACCATATTATTATTTTTTTATCATTATCATTCGTTGTTGTCATTAATGTTATTATAACTATCATCATTGCTATTCCCATCATTATCATTATCATTGTTGTTGTTATTGTTATCATTTTCATTACTATTACCACTATTGCTATTACTCTTATCATTATTATCAACATGATCATCATTGTCATCATCATCATCATCATCATCATCATCATCATTACTATTATTATCATTCCTATTATCATTACCATTACTATTAGCATTATCAGTATCATCATTGTGATTGTTATTATCACTATCATTATCATAACTACTTCTATCATCCTTATCATTATCATCATTACAATAATAGTAATGACAATAATAATGATAATAACAATCGCAATAACAATAATAATAATAATGATAATAATAATAATAATATTAATGGTAATAATAATGATAACAATAATGATAATAATAATGATAATAATAACAATGATATTGATGATGATAATAGTATTGATTATGATACTAAAGATAATGAGAATAACACTGGTGATAATGACGACAATAATAACAAATATGATAATGAAAATGACAATAATAGTGGTAGCAATGATACTAATAACAAAGATAGTAGAAATACTGATAATGGTGATAATGATAAAAAGATAATAGCAATGATAGTAATCATAGATAATATTATAATTAATAATAAAAGTATTCATAGCAATAGTGATCATAACGATAATGATGATGGTGATGCTAGCATTAATTATCATTATCAAAATTAGTACTGCTCTTACTTTTGTTATTAACGGTATCATTATTACTATCATCATCATTGCTATTACCTTTGTTATTAATGTTATTATCATTATATTTATCATTGTCATTATTACTAATATTACTATCCACCTCCTTATCATTATCATCATTGTTATTGTTATTATTAGTAGCATTATAATTATTATCATTTTTGCTTTATCAATATTATTGTTACTTTTATTACTATCATTATCATTATAGCTATGATTATAATTATCATCATCAGTTATAATTATAATTTTTATCCTCAGAATTATCATTACCATTATTTTCGTTCATCGCCTTTATTACTATTATCATATATTTTATCAGTTCTACTGGTAATCATTATCATAATTACTATTATCAATATTGTTGTATTATTGTAATTATTATCATGATTATTACAACTGACATCATCAGTATCATCATTATTGTTATCATTATCATTATCAACATTCTTATTCTCCTCATCAGTACTCATACTGTTATCATTATGATAAGGTAAACGACTATTATAAATGAAATATGTATTTTTATGTAATTCAGGTATTATGCAGTGCATCTCATCGTAGAACACATTGCCAAATGGGAAAATGATGCGTAAATGTATTTACATCCTTTACAATGGTTTTATTGATAATAACAAACATAAAGGATAAATGAACAAAATTGTTATAATAATTTGTTTCGTCGTTGGAATAATGTTAGTTATAATGGGAAAATCACGAAGAGAACAAAGGAGTGAGAGACGTAAGAATGGGAAAAAGAAAGAGAGAGAGAGAGAGAGAGAGAGAGAGAGAGAGAGAGAGAGAGAGAGAGAGAGAGAGAGAGAGAGAGAGAGAGAGAGAGAGAGAGAGGCACACAGACAGACACACACACACACACACGAAGTGAGAGAGAGCGAAAGAAAGAGAGAGAGAGAGAGAGAGAGAGAGAGAGAGAGAGAGAGAGAGAGAGAGAGAGAGAGAGAGAGAGAGAGAGAGAGAGAGAGAGAGACAGAGACAGAGAGAGACAGAGCCCACACACAGAGTGAGAGAGAGAAGAGAGAGAGAGAGAGAGAGAGAGAGAGAGAGAGAGAGAGAGAGAGAGAGAGAGAGAGAGAGAAGTTAGAGAGATAGATGAGAGAGAGTGAGAGAGAGCGAGAGAGAGAGAGAGAGAGAGAGAGAGAGAGAGAGAGAGAGAGAGAGAGAGAGGGAGAAGAAAGACAAAGAGAGAGAGAGACGGAGAATGAAGGACGAGAAGGAAGACAAAAAGTAAAAGAAAAAGAGATAATTCCTGCCTCGCTAATTCCAAGAACATCGTGCAACTGTTCCAGCATCCCAGAAATTCCTCGGAGGTTAGCATCTGACAGTGCAAATCTCGTATTCTCCAACAACAATAACGTAATCTCTCCCTCGCCTTCCTCAAACATTCCCCTACTACAACCAACGCTCAATTATGAAACATGGAACAGTATAAATAAAAATCCCCCGCCGCCATTCACCGTATCTCTCTCTTCCTCTCTCTCTCTCCTTCCCTGACTGGCAGTCGAGGATTATCCTGGTCGAACTTGTTACCAGAATAATTACCACCATTCACCGCAAGAGGGCCTCCCATGGCGCGTCACGTGACCTGCGCGCGACCGCCACCTGACGTACCTTTCTTTGGCGTTTTAACTCATGATCTGTATCGAGTGATATCAGTGACATCGAGTCGATTTATTGTGAGTGAGAATAACCAGGACTTGCGTTATATCTCACTCAATTTGATAATGCAGAATATTTGTGTACAGAGGACAGCGAAGTTCATCTTGAGTATTTATTTTCCTTTGTCGTCATGAGTTATGGTGGAGTTTTTTTTTTTTTTTTTTTTATTAAACCTTTGATTTCAAGTGGTATGATTTTTTTTCGCTACTGATAGATGTATAATGTCATATAATATCTAAATACAGGTAAGAAATTCAATTATTTTATTGGCTTTTGTGTTCTCATTTCATCTAAATATACCAGTCTGCTTTGTACTAAAAGCCGTTCTTCTTTACCTGAAAAGGAAAGAAAGTGGGCAATATATAACACGCTGATCTCGTTCAATCATTCCCCTCGGCCCCAAGAATCTCTCCTAGAACAAGCTATATAAACACAAATTGCTTTCTCGCTGTCTCTGCCAATTCAAAAATGAGAACACCCGTGACAAAGTATACGTTGGCGGTTTTATTTCCTACTGGTCTCCAACACTCCACATATATCATGTATGGCCTTATGCCGCGACCTACGTCCTTCACTGCGATCGATCCCATGGTCGTCGTAATCGGCCCGAGTCTATCTTTGGAAGCCGATGGAACCCGATAACAAATAGAGGGATAAGAACACGTTAGTCTTCCCATTGTGCTGTAGCGAGGTCGTCTCCGTGGTGGTGCTGCAGTGTCTGACAAATGGCTTAGTTTGAACTGGAAAGGGAATTCAATTTGAGTTACTTTCTAGGGATTGTGTAAATCATGGAGGCAATGTCGAAGTGGTCGTGTAGTACTTTTAGGTGGCGTTGCAGTTCATCACTGGTCTCGAGTTTTTTTTCTCTCTCCCCCTCTCTCTTTCTATCTCTCCCTCTCCCCCCCCTCTCTCTTTCTCCCTCTCGTCTCCCTCCCCCTCCTCCCTCCCTCTTTTCATCTCTCTCTCTCTCTGTCTCGTTCCCCCCCCCCTCTCTCTCTCTCCTCCCTCCTTCCTCCCTCCCCTCTCTCTTTCTATCTCTCCCTCTCCCCCCTCTCTTTCTTTCTCCCTCCCTTCTCCTCCCCTCCCTCCCTCTTTTCATCTCTCTCTCTCTCTGTCTCTGCCTCGCTCCCTTCCCCCTCTCTCTCTTTTATCCCCCCCTCTCTCTCTCTCTCTCTTTCTCTCTCTCTCTCTCTCTCTCTCTCTCTCTCTCTCTCTCTCTCTCTCTCTCTCTCTCTCTCTCTCTCCCCCTCCCTCCCTCCCTTCCTCTCTCTCCCTCCTCTTTTTTGTCTCTCTTGTCATGCACTCCTCCTTATCTATCTTACGCCGCCCTCGCCTGATGGACTGTGAAGAGCAGCTACGAACCCGGAAGTCGAGGTCAAGCCAGGTAACGCGGCGCGAAGGTCAGCTCACGTAGAGAAAATGATTTGCAGGTTCACCGCGAGCCACTAAATCATGGCGGCTTCAGACTCCTCCTCCGTCCCGCATTCTTCCCCGTTCGGAAATCTCGTTTGTAGTTTACGGCCGAGCTTTTCCACGCTTACCGTTCTACGCGCGGGAAGCGGACCGGACCGCGGCACTTCGCCCTTGTTAGCCGTCAGCAGAATATAGGGTGCTGGCCCCTCCTCCTCCTTCGCGCCTGATTAAGGAAGAGAAGAAAAGGGGGAGAAAAGGGAGCTGGAGGTGTTTGATTGCTTGACGTCGACATTGCCGAGGTTCAGTCAAGTGTAAAGCCGAATCTCTTAAAACGCACCGAAGTTTTCGTTCATTTGTTCACGGGATCCGTCTGCGGCAACAGGCGTCACGTGATGTACCACATGGCGTTGTTATAGCCGCTTAGTTTGTTAACAGACGGTGCATGCCAGCGTGTCGGATTATTTGGAAATGTTCGAATTTGCATGTATATTAAAGACACTGCTTGGAGGTCCAATTTTATTTTCTCGCTGCGTGTTACATTATTATAATTCTTCTTCAATCTCTGATCTTAGAATGTTGCTCGAGTCATTCTGTTTATGACACTTTGGGTTTTTCCTTGTCCTCAGCAGATTAAGTCTTCATTCTAAATTTCATAGTTTATTCAAGCGAATTCCAGGTAACTTATTCCACTTTATTTTTTTCTTTCTTTTATAAGAAAAAATAAATAAAATGAGTGGTTGGAGCGTCGGACACGCACACACTGTTTCATAAATATCCAGGAAACTCCCACGTCCGCGAGGTATTTTCCCATTATACAATACCCTTGAGAGCGACCGGAGCCTCTCGGCCCTCCCGACGCCGGCAGCGGAGACGCGAGGCCCGTGATCTCCCGAAGCCCCTCGGAGTCCCAACGCAACACGGCCTCGGTCCTGCGATAAGGAACTCCTCCCGCAAGGAACCAGCAGCGCCCCGATAAGAGTGACGGCGGAACTCCATTAATAGTGGACTATATTTGAAGGCTTATCAAGCATTCTGCGGCGGAGACCCTCCCGCCGGCGCCGCCGCCTCCGCGCCTCTCCATCGGCAAGTCACTCGCTCATAATTTGTATCGCCTTTGGAGCTTGTGCTTCGATAGCGTCCTCGGGGGTTATCGAGGAGGTCATGGCTGAAGGCAGGAGGAGAGAGGGTGGGGCTGGGTTGGGGCGGGTTTGGGGGCTGGGTTGGTGAGGGGAGACAGACAGGGTAGAAAAACGACAGACGGATATTGGAAGAAATTAGAAATCGGGGAGCGAGGGAAGCAAGACGGGCAGAATACAGCAAAGTAAAGGAGAGGAAGAACAAAGCGCACAAATAGAATTCAAGGGAGGAAAAGTACACAGACGGGGATCACAGAACTAAGAGAAAAAAAAGATGAAGAAGACGAAGAAGACTTCCCCAGAGGACAAGGAAATACATGTAACCCGCATGTCCCGACCAGCGTTTCTGGATGATTCCGGCTACCAAGCGCACCAACGTCGAGAGAGGTCCCCTGGTCCCCGAAGACGCCCATTCCTTCGAGTGTTGCAAGGTAAGTCACGCTGCAGGAGCCTGTACTGCAACATAGTGGCCAATAAACCTACTGGCTACATCCTACATGGCACAGCCCTTGCATGGGCACACGAAGAGAGAGATCGTTACAGCGAGACTGATGTTATGAACTTGCATTAACAAAACAAGTGTAACTGGACACATTTGGCCGTTTTTTTGCGAGTCTAACAAGCAAACCGCCTTCATTAGGTCTACCAGCGCTTCGCGAGATAACGATGGGGGGAACAACAACATAAATTTGACTTCAGTAAGTTCGCCTTAGAGAGAGGTGGGGAGGGGTAGAGGGAGAGGGGGGAGGGTAGAGGGAGAGGGGTGGGTAGAGGGAGAGGGTAGAGAGTAGAGGGAGAGAGAGGGGGAGTGGGGGTAGTCGAGGAAGAAAGAGATACAGGAATAAAGATAAACAGGCTTAGAATATACTATGTAAAAAAAGAACAGAAAAAATATAACTGTTGGAGACGTTGGCGACACCGATATAGAAGGAGATGCATTTAGAAATACACAGACACGCACACGTACAATAAAATATGTATATGATATATATATGATGTATACTTATGTATATCTACCTATTTGTATGTATGAATGTATAAGTATACACACACCCGCGCGCGCGCATATATATGTATGTATATATATATATATATATATATATATATATATATATATATATATATATATATATACATACACATACACACACACATACTGTGTATGTGTGTGTGTATACGTGTGTGCGAATGTGTGTGTGTTGTATGTATCAAAATAAGTGATTAAACGAAATATTTACCTACGGTACAAACATCACCGAATTGTTTGTTGACGATCCGAACACATGATGCGATAACGATAATTGTAAAGCGGCGATAACATCTTAATTGATCGACAGCGCCCACTGGTGATATTGGCATGCGGGGAAAATGTTGAAAATGAAGCGATAAGCTTAATACGCCCAAATTGGGGGGAGTTTTTAACGTCATGGTAAAGATGACGAAAGAAAAATCTAGATAAAGTAGGGCCAATGACGGAGAAGGAAGCAGATAAGACAGACGATAAGGAAAACGATGTCAATTAGAAGATATAACGCAGCTAAAGGATGGTGATGACTAGGATTAATGCGCTGGTTAATTATCTGCTAATTCGGGTTTAATATGCAACTTGGCTTCAGTCGCGGAGATAAGGCAGGAGATCGCCCTCTGTCACACCAGCTGATCAGCGTCTGCAGACTTCGCTTCTGTTCTCGTTGGGTTTAATCTCAGTTTTGTATGATAATGTGCGAGCGGTTGGAAAGTCCCGTGAATAATGCATCTTTTAGAACGCGGTCCGGTCCAAGCACGGCCGGGGCTGCGTGTCCGTCGGCTTCGCTCTGTCGCAACCCAATATGTCCATAGACTATTAGATAGCACTAACAAGCCCCGGACGAGAACTAGCAGCCCCTCCTCCCCCCTTCCCCTCCCCCCTGCGCTAGTCCCTCCAACGACAGGACTCGGGGTTGACAAGCAGACCAGACGAAGGCACAGGAGGCAATAAAAATGAAAATTAACGCCCTTATCTCTTCGCCCTTAAGTGGCATATTAGAATGTGTACCCAAGACCAGCCAATACAACTTATCCCCGATCATGCGCGCACCCTCGCCCTCCTCCCCTCCTCTTTTCCCCTCTTTTGAGCACTTTTTTCCTCCTCCTACTTATCTCTGCGTTTTCTTTTTCTTCGCACCTGTCATGGCCGCTTGACTCTTTCACGCTCACGCCATTCTCTCTCTCGATTTTCTTCTCTCTCTCTCTCTCTCTCTCTCTCTTTCTTCCTCGCTTCCTTATCTCGCACCTCATTTTCCTCCACCCTATCGTCTCCTTCCCTGCACGGTTTCTCCTGTATTCCATCTTTTCCCTATAAAGTCCCTTACCCTTCCGCCACCCCTTTTCCTCGCTTTTTCCCCTCCCCCCTCCCTCCCTGCTCCCCCTCCCCGCTTCCTCATCTCTCATCAGCTCCTCTTCCCCTTCTTGTCATCTGCCCCTCTACCCACCCTCTTACCTTTCCTCTCTTTTCCAGTCTCTCCCTTCCGCCATCCCTCTTTTTTTCTCTTTTATTTCTTTCCTATCTCTCTCTCTCTCTCTTTCTCATTCACTTCTCTCTTTCTCCGTATCCTCTCTTCCTTAATGCCTCCCCCTCCTCTTCTCCTCAATTGCCATGGGCGTTGGAATCTCTCTCTCTCCTCCTCTTCTCCTTTTCTCCTACCTCCTATTTCTCTCTCTTCTCTTTCTCTTTCCTCCCTTCCCACTTCTCTCCATCGCCTTCCCATCACCATCAGACTTGCCTCTAGTGTCGTCTCTTTGCAGAAGAAACTTGTTTGAAGGCAGAAAAAAAGAGAAAAAAAGAAGAAAGAAAAAATAAAAAGGATTGGAAGGAAAGGCCATTCGATGCTGGGTTTTGTGAGACATTGGTAGCAGTTTAGATAATTATTACAATGTTGTGGCTCCCTTCTAAAAGCTTCCTTTAGAAACTCCAGGGAATTAGTATTGTGACAATGGGAGAAGGAATTCTAAAGGCAGGCGATCCCCCGCCAGACTTTCCCGTTTAGATAACACTCGACGCTGCGAACACACTCCATATTTGATAAAGATGAGATTAATTACTGGCTATAAAAAGGTGTTTGAACATCACTTACAAAGCAGGGGTTGCTGAGTAAGTAAAAGTGTGAATACAATATTTTCAAAAATATTGTTCATTTTTCTTAATTTCACGACTTTATAATTAGA
>NC_091552.1:20933043-20935543 GCF_042767895.1 Penaeus vannamei
GGCGTCTGCCTCGGCTGCGGCGGACTACCTCGAGCGCCCGTGGTTGTCGTCTGTCTTGCTGCACGGAGACGCGATTTGTATTTCGTGTCTGTGCTTTGGTGTGTGGGTGTGGGTGGGTGATACGGGGCTGGTGTGGGTGGCTGTTAGTGTGGGTGGGTGACACGGGTTTGATGTAGGTGGGTGTTAGTGTGGGTGGGTGATAAGGGCTTGGTGTGGGTGGCTGTTAGTGTGGGTGGGTATTAGTGTAGGTGGGTGATATGAGGTTGGTGTGGGTGGGTGTTGGTGTGGGTGGGTGATACGGGCTTGGTGTGGGTGGGAGTTTGCGTGGGTGGGTGATACGGGCTTGGTGTGGGTGGGTGTTAGTGCGGGTGGGTGATACGGGCTTGGTGTGGGTGGTATTAGTGTGGGTGGGTGATACGGGGCTGGTGTGGGTGGGAGTTTGTGTGGGTGGGTGATACGGGATTGGTGTGGGTGGGTTTTAGTGTGGGTGGGTGATACGGGGTTGGTGTGGGTGGTATTAGTGTGGGTGGGTGATACGGGGTTGGTGTGGGTGGTATTAGTGTGGGTGGGTGATACGGGCTTGGTGTGGGTGGCAGTTTGTGTGGGTGGGTGATACGGGGTTGGTGTGGGTGGGTGTTAGTGCGGGTGGGTGATACGGGGTTGGTATGGGTGGTATTAGTGTGGGTGGGTGATACGGGGCTGGTGTGGGTGGGAGTTTGTGTGGGTGGGTGATACGGGATTGGTGTGGGTGGGTTTTAGTGTGGGTGGGTATTAAGGTGTTAGTGTGGGTGGGTATTAAGGTGTAAGTGTGGGTGGGTATTACGGTGATAGTGTAAGTGGGTGTCAAGGTGTTTTTGTGCGTGGGTCTTAGTGTTTTTATGTGGGTAAATGCTTCGGCGTTGAAGTGGATGAGTATAACGGTGTTGGAAAGTGTGGGTCTTAGTGCTTTGTAGTTGTTTGTTGCTAAAGCGTGCGGGTGTAAACGGATCCGGGAGATTTTATATCGTAAGCGCATTTTTAAAAATTAGACCTAAATGAAAAATCAGAAGCTTCATTGCATCCTGCGCAATCATTTATCTGCTGCATAATCTGTACATTTACATTTTGCATTTATATGTTTCTTTATCAGTTTACTTAAGTTCATGTTAATTTACTAGTATAATTATCTTACATTATTCATGTCGTTTGTTTTCGCAGTATTATCTCTGTTGCTCTAAAAAATAATTGTGCTCGCTTCAAATGCATATTCATATATACGCGATACGTAGATATGACTGAATAAAAAAGAGTATAAATAAAGACAGAGTATATAAATAGTTGGATAGATAGATAGACAGATAGATAGATAAATAGATAGATAGATAGATAGATAAATACATGAATAAAAAGATAGATAGATATATAGATAAAGCATATATAGAAAGATAGAGAGATATAAAGTAAGTATATAGATAGATAATTGGATAGATAGATAGACAGATAGATAAATTAAATAGATGATTAAAGAATGAAAAAATAGAAAATAGATATATGACTAAATAAGTGAATTCATACATATACATATGTATATATATATATATATATATATATATATATATATATATATATATATATATATATATATATATATATATATATCTATATATATATTTATATATGTATATATATATATATATGCATATATATATCTATATGCATATATATGTAAACATTTATATATATATATATATATATATATATATATATATATATACATATATATATATATATATATATATATATATATATATATATATATATATATATATATATATATATATATATGTGTGTGTGTGTGTGTGTGTGTGTGTGTGTGTGTGTGTGTGTGTGTGTGTGTGTGTGTGTGTGTGTGTGTGTGCGTATGTGTGTGTGTGTGTGTGTATATGTATGTATAAATATATATATGTGTGTGTGTGTGTGTATTCGTAAATATGTATGCATATATATGTATTGATATATATACATATATATGTGTATTTACACACACACACACAAACACACACACAGATATAGATATAAATATATATATATATATATATATATATATATATATATATATATATATATATATATATATATATATATATATATATGTATGTATGTATGTATATGTATGTATATATGAAAATGAAAAGAGCCACAATGAGAATTGAAATTAAACGTATCGTTTCCTCTACAGACAAAAAACCGAAATGGATGAATATACATATACATATATATATATGTATGTGTGTGCGTCTGTATGCATGCATGTATGTGTGTATGTATCTATGTACTTAGCCTTCGAGCGAGCGTGCGCGTGCCCTCCGCAGTGCGCGCGCGAGGACGACCAAACACTTAGCAAACCCGCGCGCTGTTCGTGGGCGGAGCGACTTCCCGACGATCAAGGGCCGATTTATTACTGCCAGATCGGGACAGGTGATTGATTCAGTTATCTGTTACGACGCTGCTTGCCATGCGC
>NC_091552.1:20943043-20945543 GCF_042767895.1 Penaeus vannamei
CCAAGAAGATCCACCATGTCAAGACCAAGAGTCACCCTAACATTAACACCTGCGTAACAACTCGTTCAACGCAGACGACAAATGGTTTCACCTGCATGATGTCATATATGACTCAGCCATGGCTGCATTCGGAAAGAGAGAACGCAAGAATGCTGACTGGTTCGAGTCACACTGGGACAAAATGCAACCAATCACTGAGACCAAGAAGAAAGCGCTGCTGGCTTACAAGCAGAACTCTTGCCCTAGCACACACAACACCCTTCGAACACCCTGCCCACTGCTACACCAGCAAGTACTGACCAAACCAATGATGGCAATCAAAATAGTTACCGGCGCCATGAGCATCAAAATAGCACCGCTCAAATAAAAATCTAGTGAGATCATCTCTGACTAGAGAAAGCAGCTGCAGTATTGAGTTGAGCATTATCTTGAGCTGTACTCGACTCAAAACATTGTGTCAGATGCTGCCCTCGATGCCTTGCCTACCAGTTATGGAGGAGCTGGACACCACACTTATACTGGAGGAGCTCAACAGAACCATTGACGGCCTCGCTTGCGGCAAAGCACCAGGGAAAGATGCCATCCCACCAGAAGTTCTGAAACATGGGAATGCAGCCATTTTTCAGCCGCTTTACGATCTCCTTTCCTTGTGCTGGGAGGAAGGGCATATCCTCCAAGACATGAGATGCCAACATAGTCATGTTGTATAAGAACAAGGGCGACCGCAGTGACTGTAATAACTACCGCTGCATCTCTCCTGAGTATCATAAGCAAGGTCTTCACCCGGGTCGCCTTAAAACACATACAGAGCCTCGCTTTGCTGGATTATCCTGAGTCACACTGTGGCTTCAGAGCTGGAAGGTCCACAGTGGACATGATCTCCCCTGTCAGCTACAGGAGAAGTGCCGTGAGCAGCAGCAACCATTTTTTCTTGTCTTTGTGAACCTGACCAAAGCCTTTGATTTGGTGAGGTGAAGCGGGTTCTTCCAGATCCTCCAGAATATCGGGTGTCCACCTAAGCTCCTAGCCATCATTACCTCGTTCCACCAAGAGATACAAAACACCGTCTGCTTTGATGGAGCCACCTTAGATGCCTTCCCAGACAGCAGTGGGGTGAAGCAGGGTTGTGTCCTAGCCCCAGCCTTGTTCACTTTTGCATACTACCCAGGTGTCTACATCCAATCGAGGTCAGATGGGAAACTGTTTAACATTGTCAGACTCCGTGCCAAAACCATAGTCTACAAGGTCCTTATAGATGCTGCTGCTCTAACATCACACAGCGAAGAAGGGCTACAGCATCTGGTCGACAATTTGTCCCACGCCTGCAAGGAGTTTGGGTTGACGATCAGGCTTCGGAAGACTAACATCTTAGCACAAGGTGCAGATTCCCCCTCTGTCATCACCCTCAATAATACCGAACTGGAGGTCGTGGACACTTTCACCTACTTGGGATCAACCATGTCGAGCACACTTTCCCTCAGTATCGAGATCAGCTCCAAGACCGCTAAAGCACCCGCTGTCATGACCAAACAACAAATGAATGTGGAAAACTGATCTGTTGAGCGATAAGACCAAGCTATGCATCTGCTAAGATTGCGTCCTGGCGACTCTCTTATATGGCAGTGAGTCTTGGACGACCTATGCCAGGCAGGAGCGGCGACTCAACGGTTTCCATCTCCACTGCCTTCGTCGCCTGCTCCACACCAGGTGGTAGGACAGTCTCCAATACCGAGGTCTTGGAGCACGTTGGATTACCGAGCATGTACTCACTATTGATCCAAAGACACAATCAGTGGCTCGGACATAGGGCCCGACCGTTTGCCAAGAAAAGTTCTATATGGAAAACTGTGGGAGGGAGTCCGCCGGACTGGTTGACCGCTGCTTTGCTACAAGGACGTCTGCAAGCGTGAGTTGTGATCTGCGCAAATCGACATCAGCACTTGGGAGAACATTGCCAAACTTCGAGACACATGGAGCCAAAGTATAAAAAAACGAGTTTACAAAGTAGAAGCTAAAGCCAGAGCCCAAGTAACTCGCAAGAGAGCAACAAGGAAAGTGTGTGCCGTATCTGTTCATGAACGTACAACACACCTCTGCCCAACCTGCAACAAAGACCGCCACTCCAGGATCGGGCTATTCAGCCACACCTGATACTGCCCCAGGCGTCTGCGCTAACCATTGACTCTTCGAGACGAGGATGCTTCCAATATACATATGTGCAATTGTATATATATATATATATATATATATATATATATATATATATATATATATATATATATATATACATACAGACATATATATATATATATATATATATATATATATATATATATATATATATATATATATATATATATATGTGTGTGTGTGTGTGTGTGTGTGTGTGTGTGTGTGTGTATCTACGTACATATATATGTAAATGTATATACATATAAATATATAAATATATGGATATATTTATATATATATATATATATATATATATATATATATATAT
>NC_091552.1:20950543-20955543 GCF_042767895.1 Penaeus vannamei
GAGAAGAATAAAGAGAATGATAATAAGAAGAATAAGGAGAGGGAGGAGGAAGGAGAGAGAAGAATAAGGAGGAGGCGTTGGCGAAGGAGAGGAAGGGGGAGGGGGAGGGGGAGGGGGCAGGGAGCGGGCGTACCCCATGTATGAGTCCCAAGGTAATTATTCAACAGACGGGTTTACACAGGATGTGGGTACGAGGACCTGAAGCCTCCGCGAAGGATGGAAACTGACGAGGTGGAAGACATCCTGGGGTGTTTCGTGGTGCTTGGAGGCGATAGACGGCTAAGTAAGGGAAAGGAGGGAGGGAGGGAGGGGTGATGAGGGAGGGAGGGAGGGAGGGAGGGAGGAACAGGGTGGGAGGGAGGGAGGGAGAGTGGGAGGGAAGGATGGGCGAGGATGGAAGGAGGGAGGGAGGGAGGGAGGGATGGGCGAGGATGGAAGGAGGGGCGAGGAGGGAGGGAGGCAGGGAGGGAGGGGCGAGGTAGGAGGGAGGGAAGGGGATTAAGAGCGTGGAGATAAGGTGTGAAGGAAGGGTTGGGGGCGAGGCAGAAGGGAATGTGATGGGGGAAGGAAGGAGAGAGAGAGTGGGAGGGAGAGGGAGGGAGGGAGGAAGGGAGTGGGAGGGAGAGAGGGAGGGAAGGAGAAAGATAGATAGATAGAGAGAGAAGGGGGGAGGGAGCGAGGGATAGAGATAGAGAGAGAAAGAGAGAGAAAGAGAGAGGAAGAGGGAAAGAAAGAGATACAGAGAGGGAGGGAGGGAGACAGTGATGGGGAAAGAGAGGGAGAGAAAGATAGAGCAAGAGAGAGAGGGGAGAGGGGCATAAATAAAAAATAAGATAAAACTGGGAAGCAGCAACCTCTCTTTGACGCACTCTCAAGGAAAGAATCTCAACGATGGGCGTGATAAAAGAAGAAAAAAAACGAAAAAGAAAAAAGGGAGGAAGACCAAAAAATATCCTGCCACAGAAATTATCCCAACGCAAACAACAACGTTATTAATACCCCCATTAGTTTTTTTTTTTTACAACCATCTTATTGTTTTTTTTTTTTTTTTTTTTTTTTTTTTACAGGCAACAGAATCGTCTCCCGGTTGCCATCCTTCCGATCTGCACAAAGACCTCTGTTTATTTCACTCTCAATTAGATTTCAACGAACATACCTAATCGTGACAGATTTAATCGGAATGTCAAAACCATTAGCAATAAAGAAATCAACCGAGGCTTCAATTAATTCACTCCACTCCCAAGGTGTGAACGAATAAACCTCATTAACAGTTGTTTAAACGTCCATCAAAAACGACATTAAATAAAACCTGAATTGCAGGGGCCATGCAACAGGAAGGAACAATGCAATTAGGGCTTGCAATGCAATCCAATCCGGCATATCTGTGTTGACGTTATGGCCAGGCATTGTGCTGTGGGCTTGGCATTTTTTGTTAGAAGTCCTATTGTCACCATCTTCGTCTTTGCTTCCCTGTTTTTCTCAATAGCACTGTAAGCCCCAAAGGCATCGTCGGCATCATTTTATGTTTTTTTTGTCATTATTGTTGTTGTTGTTGTTATTATTATTGTTATTATTATTACTATCATTATTGTTATTATTATTATTATTATTATTATTTTATTATTATCATTATTATTATCATTATTTCATTTTATTTTTACTCTTACTATTACCATTACTATTATTGTTGTTATCATTATCATTATCATAATGTCAATAATGATTAATACCATCATCATCATCATCATTGTCCTCCTCATCATACTCACCACCACCAACATTTTCATCATCATCATTATCAAAATCATCATCACCATCATCATAATGGTAATAATGGTAATAAAAGTAATAATAATAATGATAATGATAACGGTACTGATACTACTAATGATGATGATGATGATAATACTAATACTAATAATGATAATGATAATGATAATAATAAAAATAATAATAATAATAATATTGATAATAATATCAACAAGAACAATGATGATAATGATAATGATAATAATAACAATGATGATAAAGATAATAACGAAATAGTAGCAACAACAACAACAACTATTATAATAATGATGATGATGATAATGATGATAATGATAATAATTGTAATGATTATGATAATGATGAAAATAATAATGATACTACTACTACTACTACTACTTCTAATAATAATAATAATGATAATAATAATAATAATAATAATAATAATAGCAATGATTACAATAGCAATAATACTATTAATGATTGCAGATAATGATTATAATGATAATAATGACGATAATGATAAGAACAATAAGGATAACAATAATAATGATGATGAAAATAATGACAAAAAAAGGTAATAATATTAATAATAACGATAATAATATCAATCATCAAAGTTGATATCAATGATCACAATAACAGTAGTTAATAAAATCGTTCAGAATAACGACATCAATAATTTCAGTAATAAGGATGATAAAGGAAGTGATAAGAACAATGGTAATAAACATACCAATAATCATATCTTTAGCATCAGCGATGAAAAAGTTAATTGTGAAAATATTAAGAGAAAAGCAAATGATATGGAAATAATAATAATAATAATGATAATAATAATAGTAATAATAATAATAATAATAATAATAATAATAATAATGATAATAATAATGATAATGATAATGATAATGATAATGATAATGATAATGATAATGATAATGATAATGATAATGATAATGATAATAATAATAATAACAATAATAATAATAATAATAATAATAATAATAATAATAATAATAATAATGATAATGATAATGATAATGATAATGATAATGATAATAATGAAAATAATGATAATAATGATAATGATAAGGATAATGATAATAATGATAATAATAATAGTAGTAATAGTAATAACAATAATAATAATAATAATGATAATAATAATAATGATAAAAATAATGATAATGATAATAATAACGATAGTAATAATAACACAACAAAATTAGTAACATTATTGATAAGTATAATAACGATGATTATATTATCAAAATGAAAAACAAATATAATAATAGTCATAACAGTAATTATATGATAATAATAATAATTATAATAATGATAATTATAATATTAATGATAATAATGATTATAATAATAATAACAACAACAACAATAATAATAAAAGTAATAACTGAAATGATAATGATAATGATACACTCATTACAATAATGTTAATAATTTTGGCATCATGGGTGAAATTATGAATTTCGAAAAAAAGACACACGAAATAATTCTTAAAAACAAGAGTAACAAAAAAAGATAATAAGTTCCATAAACATATAAAGTATCTGTTTTTTTTCAGTTTCATTCTTATTTTTTGTTCCAGAATCCGTGATAAAACAGTTCCTCCTCCGATTACACAACACAGGCGAACCGAGCGAGCAATTACCTGTTGCCGAGTGACCCGTCGTGGTGGTTAATGTCAGCCTCATCAACGAGACATTGACAATTACCTATAATTAAGTCACGTGATTTTCTTGATAAACGGCTGTTGTTACCTCGAGGCTGTTCTGTGGGTTGGTATTTGTCTTGTGTGTGTTTGTTTGTGTGTTGGTGTGTTTGTTTTTGTGTATTTGTTTGTATATAAGTGTGTTTGTGTTAGTTTGTGTTTGTTTGTATGTGTGTGTTTGTATTCGTGTGTGTTTGTTTGTGTAATTGTTTGCTTATGTATTTGTCTATGTGTATTTGTTTGCATTTGTTTGTTTGTGTTTGTTGCTATTGTTGTAATTTGGGAATAGTTTGATTTGTGAAGCGTAAAAGTATTATTGTTATGATTATCTAGTAAAGAAAGATATATCAAGGATTTTTTTTTTTTTTTGTCTTATAATGGAAGGAAGAATAAGAGGAATGAAAATGTGGAAAACGAAAGAAGACAATACAGGCATAAGGGGTACCAGAAGAAAACAGATAGATAGATGAATGATAATGATATATACAGGAGTAGAAAAGACAAGAGAGAAACGACTTAAATAAAAAATGAGGAATGGGGAATAAGAAACCCCGATGATGAAGATGAAAAAAGTAGAAGAAAAAATAGGAAAGGATAAAGAGGGGAAAAAAGAGAAAATATCACGAAAAATAAAACGAAAAATTACGTAGAAATATTAGAGCAGTAAGATAAAAAATAACTAGAAAAAGACAAAGAGAAAAGAAAAGAGAACAAAGAAAAAGTAGAAGAAGACGAAGAAGACGAGGCCAAAAAAAAAAAAAAAAAAAAAAAAATAGCTTCCGGCTCCACAGCCATCCAAAGTTCCCTCGCCAAATAATTGCCGCTTTTTTGCCCGCCTTAGGACCATCCTTTGTGATATGGATAATTCCCTGTAACCATGAATTATTACGATGGATAATCTGGACGATTCGCCAGCCCTCGAGGATAACCTTCTGAGGAACAACAGCTTCCAACGCTTTTTGCTGACGGCTCTGCGTGGCTGACAACGGCGCTCGAGTGTGATGCGGCCGAGGGAGGGGCTGACGGCGCTCGGTGGATGGCGTCGTGGTTTCGGACTTTTTTCTCTTTCTTTTTTACCGGTTTTAAAAAGATGAATTGTTTGTCCAATTTGGGATCTGTGACATTTCACGGGGATCAAATGGCTGGTAAATTTAGTGTCAATGTTTTTATTTTTGTGTGTGTTTATATGCAATTGTTCGTGTGATGTGTTGGGATGAAGCTGCGTGTGTGTTTGTGCTTGTGTGTGCAAATGTGCGTGCATGTGTGCGTGTGTTTGCATGTGTGCGTGTACTTGCATGTATACGTGTGTGTGTATATATGTGTGTATGTGTGTGTGAGTGTTTGCATGTGTGTGTGTGTGTGTATGTTTGCATGTGTATGTTTGCATGTGTGTGTGTGTGTTTGTGTGTGTTAGTGTGAATATATATGTGTATTTGTTCGTTCATGCCTGGAAGCTTCTCTGCGTGTTCTATTACATCCCCGTGACAGCACGCAGTCAAAAGCT
>NC_091552.1:20988043-20990543 GCF_042767895.1 Penaeus vannamei
AGAGAGAATTATAGATAGATAGAGAGATAGAGAGAGAGAGAATTATAGATAGATAGATAGATAGAGAGAGAGAGAGAGAGAGAAAAGAGAAGGAGACAGAGTGAGAGAAAGAAAGAGAGAGAGAACAAAAAAAAGAGAGGGGGCAGGATAGATAGCTAGAGAGAGAGAGAAAGAAAGAAAGAAATTAAGAGGAAGCCCCAAAGTGAAGAATAAGCCCAGTCACCTCTGCCGCCACGCCCACAAAAGAGCCCCCGCGCCCATCCCCTCCATAATCGTCATCATCAGCTCGTCTTCGTCGACGGCCTCGTCCTCGCTCGGCAAACAGACGAGAGCTCGCAGTGGCCTCCGAGTGTGACAGATAGCGAGCCTCGAGGTCCCTGGGACGTAGTATTTGCTCCGATCGGCGTTCGCGTGTGAGTTCTTGCTCGGGGTGATCGGGGGCAACTTCTGTGTGCGTGTGTGTGTGTTTGTGTTTGTGTGTGTATGTGTGTGTGTGTGTGTGTGTGTGTGTGCGTTTGTGTTTGTGTGTGGGTTTGTGTGTGTGTGTGTGGGGGGGGATTTGTGTGTGTATGTGTGTGTGTGTGTGTGTGTGTGTGTGTGTGTGTATGTGTGTGTGTGTGTGTGTGTGTGTGTGTGTGTGTGTGTGTGTGTGTGTGTGTGTGTGTAGGGTTAGAAGAATTCGAGGGGAGAAGAAAAGGAGAGGACGGGGAGAGATGGGAAAGGGAAAAGGGGGGGATAAACGAGTTGGAAATGGGAAGGGGGGAATCGACAGAGAAGTGTGAGGGATGAGAGGGGAGGATAAGAAGAGGAGGGAAGAAGAAAGAAAATGAAGAGGGGAAGAGACTAAGGAGGAAGGAGAAAGAGAACAGGCGAGGAGAGGGGATGAGCAAAGGGCAATGGTAAAAGGAGAGGGATGTTAAAAGGGGAAAAGGGAGGATATAAAAAGAAGGAGGGGAGTCGAGGGGTTGTTAACGGGTCTTTTTGCCTGAATGTGATACAGGTGCAGACTGCTCTATCTTAATAAAAAAGGTAATGAAAAGGTAATGAACAATAGAAATTGTTACGACCGCCAGTTATCACGTCATTGGTCGTCGTATTTCTTCTGTGTGTTGTTATGCTTTCATTATAGTGACTTTTGTGATGGGCTTTGTTTAGATTACACTCTCGTGTTAGATATGATATACAGATATAGGGAATATAATCAGATAGTTAAATGCCTCACAAGTTCATAGTCTGGAGAAATGAGGGCAGCTCTGTGGTAAGTGTAGCACTATATACAGCCAAAGTAAATATCACATAACAGGAGGTCAACATAATGAGCAAATTTTGTATTCTCCCCAGATGCTTAAGCCTTCCACTGGGTACACACAGGTGCGGAGGTCGTCCATTTTTTTCTCTCTCTAGCACATTTTGCGAGTACACTTTTGTGGAATCTGGCCATAGGAACCCTGACAGTCCTATTTTGGAAGAAAAAGGCCCTATCGACTCTATCTCGGGCCATCGTACCCTCCTGCATGTCCCCGCGGGCGGCCCAGCCACGCGGCGTCATCCTGCATCTGTCTCTCCGCCTGAGACATGCTCACGCTGAGAAACCCTGACGGCCACTGACATGACGTATACATACAGACGCAAATATGCCGGCCACGACCACACGCATGCGCCGCAGATTCGCTCATATATACGTATGCAGACAGGCGTACGTGTACGTTTATGTACATTTACATTAAACGACACAGATACTTGTACACATGAATATATGTATATATGTGTATATACTTATACATGTACATGCACTAATGTGTATATAAAAAAGCCAGGCACAGAAAAAGAATGAAAAATTCGTTTACAGATTTCAAAAAGACAATGAAATGTTTATATTTGAAAGGCAGCATGTTCTTAAAAGAAAAGATTAAAATCCGGACGACCATATCAGTAGAAAACCTAAAATTTCAATGTTTGTTGCAAAATTCCAAAAAATGTAGTTCTCAAACATGTACCACGACTGACGGCTTTGGGATGGGGAGAGTACATATATTCAAGTTATAATGCTGAGATCGTCTAGCACTCCTCTTTCTTTCCCTTGCTTCTTCTCTACTTCGATCTTTCTACCATTCTTCCTACTCCCGTCACATCTATTATTTCATTCTCTTCCCTCTCTCTTTCCATCCTCCTTTCTCCTTCTATTTCAGTAACCAACAAGAAATTATCTCTTACCCCTTCACCATCTTTCCTTCCCTTTCGATTCAGAACCGATCCTCATCTCCGTCGCCTTCTCTCTCTTCCTTTCTCTTTCTCTCTCTCTCTTCCTCTCTTTCTCGCCACTCCTTATTTCCCCACATTTTCGCTACAGCATTTGAGCGACCATAAAACCCGAGACATTAAGCAGATATACAAAGAAATTCCTTTGTTTTTCGAATTATAATCGAGTGTGACGAAACAATTTTCAGCCTTTGTCGACCGCGTGACGACGGCGCCGAAATGTTTTCCCGACGAAGCATCT
>NC_091552.1:21028043-21035543 GCF_042767895.1 Penaeus vannamei
GAAATTATTACCCCAGTTTCAACATACAGTCCTGCAATGAAATCTGTTCGTACTCTCGTCATAGTGCCACCTCACGCACATCCTTAACGATAGTGTCACCTCACTCACCCAAAATGAAACCCCATTTATACTCACACAACCGCACCGGAATACCCTCTTATGCCCACCCTAACCAAACCATTCGCTGACCCAGCCTCCCCTTAGCAGATTGCCACCTCGCCCAACCTCAGCTCACCCCAGCCTCACCTCACACGGCTCAACCTCTCCACCACCACCCCAGCCTCACCTCACACGGCTCAACCTCTCCACCACCACCCCAGCCTCACCTCATACGGCTCAACCTCCACCACACCACCCCAGCTCACCTCACACGGCTCAACCTCCACCACACCACCCCAGCCTCGCCTCACACGGCTCAACCTCTCCACCACCACCCCAGCCTCACCTCACACAGCTCAACCTCCACCACACCACCCCAGCTCACCTCACACGGCTCAACCTCCACCACACCACCCCAGCCTCGCCTCACACGGCTCAACCTCTCCACCACCACCCCAGCCGCAGCCTCCCTCGCCTGAGCGCCCCACGCAACCCCACCTCCGGCACCAGCGCCAGTCAATACCCAATAGAGACATAGCAGGCTGCGGTGTCGGCGGGTCCACAAGAGAAAACCGCTTTGTCTTAGCTTCGTGCGGGTGTCGACGGCAGCCAGGCACATCCCGACGGCGGAACGAAGCCCGAAAACCGGCTCTATGCCCCTCGAGGAGGAAGGCTTAAAACGGGCTGGGCACGAGAGGGTGGTGCCCAGCTCACCACCTCGGCCCGAGACCTCTTGATAAATCTGTACCCCCCGCGTGCCTCAGTGCCCAATCATCTCCGCTTCGATGTCCTATTTTGGGCCCTCCACGCGGGCACTTAAGGCCCATTTTGCGCCCTGCCGGTGGGAGTTCGGCGAGTCCCTTGGCTCGAACGAGTGCATCATACAGTGAAAAAAATGAATGAAGAATGATCTTTCACCGATAAGATGTAACTGAGCTTCAGACCTTCGTACATGCCGGCGATGTTATCAAGGCGACCCTGCATTAGCTGATAACCTGAAGTTTCGCGATGATGAGAAACTTAAGACCCGGTCAGCTTGTGCTTATTACACCCCGCGCGGCAAGCACAATAACCACACCGACGCCATATATCCTTGCGGCCTGACTTCCACGCAGGCGCAGACTACCGAGGAGTGAAAAGGCTTCGGCTCGGACGGGGACGCTGCGCAAACAAGGGATCGCCGGCCCGCTCCCCGCTGCCTCGCCCTCCGATTCCCCGGATCAGAGGGCGCTGAACGGACACAGCGAAGCCGCTCCGGATCGCCTTGTAAGTCGAATCACCTATTCATCCGGACGATATATATCTAATGTAAATGTTTATGATAATGCGCGAGGCGAAACGCTGGTTGAAATCAAACACAAGAATTTATGGAGATCCGTAGATCATCGCGGCCGACGCGGCGGTACGAACGAGGCCAACACCTCATTTGAGCTTGTTTGCGAAACCAAAACGGACAAGTTTCATAATCATTCGTGCAAATTAGTGCTTTGATTTTGCATAAAGATGATTGATCGGAGCGACACGCCAATTTCGCCAAGAATGAAGAGCCGCTTTCGTGTTCACGGTCTCCGACGCCATTAATATCAATCTCTCGCCACGAACAAAATGTCGACACTTCGTATCACAAGAATATAAGTGCCGATCGTCAACGAATATCGGCCGACGCGACGGATACATATCAAATGCTGCTTCCTTAGAGGCCAGAATCCGTGGAGAATACCGGGATTTCGGCCTTTGTGAAGCATATCCACAGTGCTTTCTTCGCCCGAGTTGTGTGTGGGGAAAGAAAGTGATGTTATTCGAGGAGTTGAAGAAGAATGCCGCTGGGTGTGCATGGAGGGCGTGCCTTTAATTGCGGCGTTTAACGGCGATTGCCGAATGTTGTGGAGCGCCGGTGACGACGATAGATATCTGTGGTTGGTATTCTCTAACGATCAGCAGATGTGATAGACATAGGGTAGCCTACGTAATAGAGATTTTTTTTCTGGAAACAGTCATGCGAAGCTGACAAGGAAGATGGATAGAAGTATGTATGAATGTATGTATGTATATTACGAATTGTACTCTAGATCCCGTATAATACAAAAGCCTTCACAATTCTTGCAGGTATAATACACGATTGGTGCAAAGTCCTGCACAACATCACACAGATACAACAAGCTTGCCTCGAGTCTCTTCTGAATTACTTATACACTTACATTATTTATCATTATTATTAAAAAGAGAATTTACAATGGTCCGAACCACCCAGCAACTTTTTTCTTAACCTCATTCCATCAACGCTTATACCGAGCTGATCTAAGCTGACCGCCCCGCCGAAATCTAATTTAAACTTCTACTCATCTCTAAGCATCCATAACATTTGTTTCCTTCAAAGAAGCTTAAGCCAAAGCCAGCGATCCGAACGCCGACCTGTCAGGGCTCATCCCGCGTTCGAACTCCGAATTCTCATAAAAGTGCTACATTGTAATTAAAGGATGATTATTCACTATCGTTCGATTTAATGGCTTTCATTTTCTTTTTGCGCGTGTAAAGAACTTGTTCCGGTTTATGTCGATTTTTACGTATTTCTTTTATATTTATATTCGATGTGTTATTCGTGTGTGTTTCTAGATCCTTCGCTTGGCGTTTGAGTGATTTTTATCTTTGAATATGGATGTGTATAAACGCCTGTACATGTATGTATTCATATATGCATGTATGTAAATATGTATGTGTGTACGTGTGTATGTACGTATGTATGTAAAATTACCAACCTGTGAAAGAGGCAGAACAGATACGATTTTTTCATGGAGATTTTGTTAGGTAGATCTAACAAAAATGTGTATGATTTTACGTGGAAAAAATGTTATGTGAATAATGGAAAGCCAGAAAACTAAACCTAGAAAGAGTGAGTGAGTGAGAGAGAGAGAGAGGAAGGGAGATAGAGAGAGAGATATAAATAAATGGAGGGTAAGAGAGAGAGATAGAGACAGAGAAAGAGAGAGAGAGAGAGAGAGAGAGAGAGAGAGACAGAGAGAGAGAGAAAGAGAGAGAGAGAGAGAGAGAAAGAAATAGAGAGAGACAAAGTGATAAAAAAAGCAACAAGAAAATGACTCTATCAATGCTCCGGTTTCCCCCGCCGCCCCCCCGCCCCCCCCCCCCCCCGCCCCTTCATTAACCTCCACCCCTTTATCACCCCCTCCCCCCCTTCTATAAGGTCAAGCCAAACCCATCGCTCACAGTTCTATGCGCTGTATTTACAACAATTAACAAATTAACGTTTCTTTGCCCCTTTCAAGATCACACTGCAATTAAAAATCGTCTGGAGTTTAAGGTGTGTGGGGGGAAGAAGGGGGGGAGGGAGGAAGATAGAGGGAGGGGGTAGGGAGGAAGATAGAGGGAGGGAGAGGGGGGAAAGGAAGGGGGGGGAAGGGAGAGAGGGGAATGACTGAGGAAAGGGCGAAGGGAGGGAGGAAGTGGTGAATAAGCGAGAAGGAGAGAGAGGGAGGGGCCAGAGAGAGGGAGGGGGAAGAGAGGAAGAGAAAGGGAGGGTATCAGGCAGAGGGAAATGGAGGAAGGGGTTAAAGGGGGGAAGGGGGGCAGAGGGTATGTGAGGGCGTGTACGAAACGAGATGCCCAATTACATACTGGTTCCCAATTACCGAAACAAAAATGGCATAATTACCGAGATTAATTGTATGCATCTCTGCCTTTGGTTGAGTTCCCCCCCCACCCCCACCCCCGGCTCGTCTCTCCCGGCGAAGGCAACGTGGGGGGAGTTTTTCGCCTTATGGAAATTTCGAGGAGGAAGGGGGCGGGAGGATATAGGGAGAGGGAATAGATAGGAGGAAAGAAGAGGGAAATAATGGGGATGGAAGGGAAGAGAAAGAGAGAGGGGAGGAAGAGGAAGAAGGGAAAGAGGAGGAGCAGGAGGAAGAGAGGGAGAAAGAAGGAGGAGGAGATAATGGTGAGGGGGAGGAGGATGGGGAAGTGGGCGGGGGAGCAGGCGGGAGAAGAGGGGGAAGGGAGGAAAGGATAAAGGATAAATAGGAAGGGGTGAAGGGGAGGAGGAAGGGTAAGGGGCGGGGAATGGGCAGGGGAAGAGAAGGAAGGGAGGAAGGGTTAAAGGATAGATAGGAAGGTGTGAGGGATTGGAGAGGAGGAGGAAGGGAAAGAGGGAAGGGGACGGGGGAGTGGATATGGGAAGAGGGGGAAGGGAGGAAAGGATAAAGGATAAATAGGAAAGGGTGAGGAATAGAGGAGGAGGAGAGGGAGGATACCGGAGAGACGACAAGGGAAGAGGGTGAACGGAGGAAAGGATAAAGGATAAATAGATAGGGGTGAAGGATGGGGGAGGAGAAGGAAGGGAAAGAGCGAAGGGGCGGGAGAGCGGCCAATGGGGAGAGGGAAGGGGATGGGGAGGGGGAGGGGGGGGGATAATGACAGCTGATGACAGTATCACGAGCAGTAATGATATCGTTGTGGGAGATGATTTCCCTCCAGGCTTTCATTTCGGGCGAATTTTTGCGGCGGTTCCGTGGCACTTTCCTCCGGGGCGAGCGGGGGGGGGGGGGGGGGGAGGTCAGATGCGCGGATTAATCGGGTGAAGATTATGTGCGCTGTTGAGGGTCTCTGTCTCTGTTTGTCGGGTCGCTTTTTCCTCTTCCACTTTCTTGCTGTCGGTCTCTCTCTTTCTCTCTCCACACACACCCATATATATATTTCTATATATTTGTGTGTGTCTATGTAATATATACATATATATATATATATATATATATATATATATATATATATATATATATATATATGTGTGTGTGTGTGTGTGTGTGTGTGTGTGTGTGTGTGTGTGTGTGTGTGTGTATATATATATATATATATATATATATATATATATATATATATATATATATATATATAAATATATATATATATATATATATATATATATATATATATATATATATATATATATATATATATATATATATATATATATATATATATATATATATATATATATATATATATATATATATATACATATATATATATATACACACGCAAACATATATGTTTATGTGTATATATATGTATATATACATACATACATACATACATATATATATATATATGTATATATATATGTATATATATATATATATATATATACATATATATATATGTATATATATATATATATATATATATATATATATATATATATATATGTATATAATATATATGTACATGTGCGTGCGTGCGTGTGTGTGTGTGTTTGTGTGCACGCGCGCTAATGTGTGTGTCCTTTCTCCACGCGCAAAACCTCTCCCCCCTAGAACTAAACTCTGCAATCTCCAACACTATACTTACCTTCCCCTCTCCCCCTCTCCCCCTCCTCCTTCCTTTCCCCATCCCGTTCGCCATACGCACGCCATCAGGCCTTCCACGCCATCAAAATAATCAAAATAATCAGTGGTTGTATGCAAAAATCCCCCGACTCTGGGTCAAAAACATAAATTGCTAATGAAGTCGATTTATAAACTAACCACGACAACTCATTTGGAGGTTCACAGCGCTAATGCCACGCGTCGACTTGAAAAACAACTTCCGATATTTTGCAAGAAGCTTCTGAGTGTAACATAAATTTAGCTTTCCTTCGATTTACGGGCGTCATTTCCTCGGAGGGAAATGAAGAGGAAAGAGAGGAGGGGGAGGAAGAGAGGAAAGGGGGAAGAGGAAGGGGAGAAAGAGAGGGAAGTGAGGAGAGGAAAGGGGGAAGAGGAAGGGGAGAAAGAGAGGGAAGTGAGTAAGAGAGGGAAGGGGAGAAAGAGAGGAAAGGGGGAAGAGGAAGGGGAGAACGAGAGGGAAGGGGAAGAGGAAAGGGAGAAAGAGAGGAAAGGGGGAAGAGGAAGGGGAGAAAGAGAGGAAAGGGGGAAGAGGAAGGGGAGAAAGAGAGGGAAGTGAGGAGAGGGAAGGGGAGAAAGAGAGGGAAGTGGGGAGAGGGAAGAGAGGAGAGGGAAGGGAGAAAGAGAGGGAAGTGGGAAGAGGAAATGGAGAAAGAGAGGGAAGTGGGGAGAGGGAGGGGAGAAAGAGAGGGAAGTGGGAAGAGGAAAGGGAGAAAGGGAGGGAAGGGGGAGAGGAAAGGGAAAAAGTGAAGGAAAGGGAAAAAGAGAGGGAAGGGGAAGAGGAAGGAGAGAAGGAGGAGAAGAAAGAGAAAAAGAGGAAGAAGAAAACTGGGAGGAAGTACGAGAAGAAATGTGGGAAGACGAGCAAGATTAAGTAGGGATGGAAAAGGAGGAAGGGGAGAAGAAGGAAGAGCAAAGGGAAAGAGAGGGAGAAGAGGAGTGAGAGGAAGAGGAAGAAGAAAGAGAAAAAGAAGAAGAAATGGGGGGAAGACGAGCAAGATGGATGGAAGAGAAGGAAAAAGAAGGTTGAAAAGAAAGAGGTTTTGTGGAGGAAGAAAAAGAAGAAAAATAAAGAAAGAATGATGAAGAGGTGGGAGACAAGAAGAGAAAATATATATGATGGCGATGACGGTTATAAATGTAAATGAAGATGGTTAAAAGGAAAAATAAAATGATGATAAAAAGTTGGACTATCTGTATGAAAATTATTTAGATGCGAGAAAAATAAAAAGATAAAACGAAATTATTGCTTATGATAGATATGGAGGACAATAAACAAGAGACGAAGAATGAAAAAAATGAAAGAAAGGGATAAAAGATTAGGATTACTGATACACACACACACACACACACACACACACACACACACACACACACACACACACACACACACACACACACACACACATATATATATATATATATATATATATATATATATATATATATATATATATATATATATATATATATATATATATACATATATATATATATATATATATGTATATATATATATATATATATATATATATATATATATATATATATATATATATATATATAAATTAATATATACATAAGCACACACACACACACACACACACACACACACACACACATACACACACGCACACACACACACACACACACACACACACACACACACACACACACACACACACATATATATAATCATAATATAATCACAATAGTGATAATAATCATAATATGATAATAACAAATAACAACAACAACAATGATTATGGTAATAATGATAGTAATGAGAATGATAATAATGATAATGATGATAATACAAATAATAATAATGATAATGATAATAATAATAGTAATGATAATAATAATGATAATAATGATAAAAATAATAATAATGATAATAATGATAATAATAATAATAATGATGATAATAATAATAATAATAATAATAACAATAATAATAAGACAAAAAAATAAAAACAATAATAATGATAGTAACAATAATATTGACAAT
>NC_091552.1:21053043-21058043 GCF_042767895.1 Penaeus vannamei
TAGCATTGTTATAATCATTATCATCATTGATATTATTATTATTATTATCATCATTATTATTATTACTATTATTATCATTACTATCATTGTTGTTATTATCATTATTATTATTATCATTATTATTTCTATTATCAATATTATTATTACTACTGTTATCACTATTATCATTATCATCATTATTATCATCATTATCGTTATTATTATCATTATTGTTATTAGTGTTGTTTTGTCTTTATTATTATTACAATCATCATTATTATCAGCATTATCAGCATTACTATAATTATCATCATTATTATGATTGTGTATTATTGTTAATTATTATCATTGTTATTATTATTAATATAATCATTGTCTATATTATTGCTGTTATTATCATTATCTTCATTTTCATTATCATTATCATCATTATTGTTATTATCATTATTGTTATAATTATTATCATTACCAATATTACCATTGTAATTCTTATTGTTATTATCATCATCACCGCTATTGTTTTTGTCATTATCATTATCTAGCTGTTGCTGTTGTTACTACTCTCACCATTACAATTATCATTTTATCTTTAGTTATGAAAGAAAGAGATAAAGAGAGAGAGAGAAAAAAGAGAGAGAGAGAGAGAGAGAGAGAGAGAGAGAGAGAGAGAGAGAGAGAGAGAGAGAGAGAGAGAGAGAGAGAGAGAGAGAGAGAGAGAGAGAGAGAGAGAGACGCATAGAGACACAGAAAGACACAGAGAGAGAGACAGAGAGAGAGAGAGAGAGAAAGAAAGAAAGAAAGAAAGATGGATAGATAGATAAATAAATAGAGAGATAGATAGAGAGAGAGAGAGAGAGAGAGAGAGAGAGAGAGAGAGAGAGAGAGAGAGAGAGAAAGAAAGAAAGAAAGAAAGAAAGAGAACGAGAGCGAGGGGCAGGGGGGCTGTAGGTCGCAGCCGAAGTGCCGAGGCGGCCCGAAGCCGCAGGCCCGAGCGGCGCCGTCGGTCCCTCCCTCGGTGGACGACCTCGAGCAAAAGCGAGGCCGGGAGAGCCTCTGGGCCGAGGAACCCGTGACTAATTAGAACGGACCTCGTCTAATTGCAGAATCAACAGCCAACTTGCAATTGCAAACACTGCAGTTGCATTAAGGGTTGACGGTGGGGAAGGAATGAGGGAAAGGGATGGGGAAGGAATGGGGGGAAGGGATAGGGATGGAATGGGGGAGGGGGAGGCTTGGTCATCACATGGGCGTGGCGATGGGGCAGGAGTGGGAGGGCACTCAGCCAGTGACATCTTACAGTGATAGTGTTCTATGGTGCCAAAAATAGTGCTGTGTTGTGCATTAGATGGCTATGGTGTGTCCTGGGATGTTACAGTGTACTGTGTGATGATGTTAACAATATGGTAATGATGAGACCAACTGTCACGTGAGGTAAGATTATCAAATACAGAGAAAGAAGGCAAAACTTAGAAATATCTTGGTATACTTTATATGTCTTATATACAGTATTCTTAGACTAAAACCGTTGTTGGAAATACCCCTAAGATGCACTAAGACATTTTTAGCACGATCTAGGACATTGTTGATGAAGCAAATATCTGGATATATATGCCTTGCTGTATTGTTCTATACTGTTCTCCTAGAATTCAATTACCGATCATCAAAATGCAGTAAACAACCAAAACACACACGCACACACAAGCGTCTCCTTCTCCATTCCTCCCCGTGTATTTACATCTATCCAACTCTTGCACGTATGTGTGTATGTGTGTGTGTGTGTGTTTGTGATTGTGTGTGTGTGTGTGTGTGTGTGTGTGTGTGTGTGTGTGTGTGTGCATATATGTATGTAAATGTATATGTGTATATATGTATATGAATATGCTTTTTATCTATTTATTTAATGATACATACGTATACCTATATATCTATCAATCCATTCATAGAAAACACAGATCCTACGTATATACATGAGAAAGATGCACATATCCCAAAGCCACACACAAAGACAAATAATGATGATAAAAAAGGAGCAAAAAAATATAACCACGGACCCCCCCCCCCCACCTTCCGATCCCTTCCCCGCACCCTCCTCCTAAATATGGATATAGGGTCAAATATCATTTTTTTAAAGCGAATAACTCCAACATAATGAGACACATGTACAAAATAGTTGAAATGTTACAAAAAAGAAAAAAAGAAGAAAAAAAATTGGAGAGAAAGGAGAAAAAACTAGTAATATTGTTAACAGCTTATAAGAAAGATTGAAAGGAATTTTGTAGAAGATACGTGGGTGTTCTTCTCTTCTTCCTACCTTCTACGCTCATGGTGCTCTGTGTGATAAAAATTATTTTTTTGTGTTTAAAGGACTGGTTTCAGTAATTGAAATAATTGTTGTTATTATTCTGATTACTGATGTTCAACTATTATTGTTGCATTTTGTCGTCATTTTGGTATTATTGCCATTAAGATGACAGACAGTTATTGCTGTGGGAATTCTGTCCTTATTATCAATGTTATTTTTAATGTTATTCTTAATGACAGTAATATTATCACTACTGTCTTCATATTTCATAACTGTTACTTCTATTTCATTAAGAGTACCATTATCACTATCATTGTTATTGCTCTTATTAATAATAATAATAATGATAATATCATTATCATTATCATTATATTATTATTATTATTATTATTATTATTATTATTATTATTATTTTATCATTGTTATCATCATTATCCATACTGTTTCTTTTGATACCATTGTTATTACCATCTTATCATTATTATCATCATTATTATATTATCATCATAATTATCATAATAATAATAATTATTATTATTATTTTTATTATTATTATCATCATGATTTAAGTAAAATATCATATTCATTTGTGATTTAGCAAAAGCATTTGACTCCATTTCTCTTAAATTCTTAGTTAAAAAAATAGAAGTCTCTAACATAGGAGGTCTAGCCCTAAGATGGTTTGGCAGTTTCCTTGAAAATAGGTGTCAGATTGTAGAATATAATAATGCTACATCAGCTTATAAACCTATTGATATTGGAGTCCCCAAGGATCTATTCTTGGCCCAATATCATCTCTTATTTACATAAATGATCTAACATGAGCAAGCAATATGTTGAAATGTATTTTATTTGCAGACGACACCACAATACTTTTTGCAAGGAAATGAATTACATGTTTTAACTGACCATGTAAAAAAAAGCTTGGTTAAAATGTCATGATTTAACTTTGAATCTAACCAAAACCAAGTACATGCAACAATATAAGAATACTTGGCTTCCAGTACATCCTAATATATTGCTAAATAGTCTCTTAGTTGAATCTGTCCAAGAAATAATATTTTTAGGAAAAGTAATAGATAGGCATACATTGTTTGGAAATCTCATATTAAACAAATAAAACTGCCGGTAACATGTGTAAAATACGTAAAGCTATGAATTTAGTAAATATGAAACAAATTTATCAAACCTTTTATCCTCGCTTTTTATATTTTTCAGCGATATGAAGTAGAGCAAATAGGACGCCTCAAATATCATAGGTCACTGCCTAGCAAAGATGCATCAATGTGGTTGCTAAGAGTAACTATCTAGAGCAATGTTTCCCAAACTTTTACGGGTGTGACCATAAAGACCTGGGCTAGCGACCCTAAATGTGTGAATATGTAATGGTATATCCAACCATTTTTATGGTAGTTATACTTGCAGATCTATATTAGCTTACGGTATTCTATACTTTTATAGGTTTACATTAGCAACACATTGAATTTCAATAAACAAATGTTGATAAAAAACATTAACTTTCACTGACATATCCATCTATGGATTCTTTTATTCTTCTTTTAAGACCCTCAGAGGACCCTCAGAAAAACTCTGGTGGCCCTCATTTGGGTCGTGACCGTGAGGTTGGGAACCACTGATCTAGAGCATACTTCACCATTATTTAAGAATAAATCTTAATCTCGAAAAGTTTTTACGTATGCAAACAGCATTATATGTGTATAAATCAATCATTTCATGATATTCGAAGGACACTGGTTTCCAGATTATGAACCACAATGTCAATACTCGTGGCGCCGGTATAAGCATGAGAATAAGCCATTTTACAACAACAAGTGTCCAATGCAATGTGCTGTTCCGGGTTTCAAAGCTGTGGAACTAATCTTACCCTTTAATATATACATATATATATATATATATATATATATATATATATATATATATATATATATATATATATATATATATATATATATATGAATATACATATATATATATATATATATATATATATATATATATATATATATATATATATATATGTATATATCTATCTATCTGTCTGTCTATCTATCTATCTATCTATCTATCTATCTATCTATCTATCTATCTATCTATCTATCTATCTATCTATCTATCTATCTATCTATCTATCTATCTATATATATATATACATACATACACACACACACACACACACACACATATATATATATATATATATATATATATATATATATATATATATATATATATATATATATATATATATATATATATATACATATATATATATATTTTTTTTTTCAGAGTCGTCATATCAATGGTACACCTGGTCAGTTACTATTAGATGATAATATTTTTTTTCTTGTTATTAACTTATAATTTATACTTATATTTTCTTGGTAACTTATTTACTGACTCAATTTATTCTCTAGGTCCATAAAGAAGCTTAATGGAACATGACTTTCAACATGCTTAATACTTTCTTTCCATGTAATGCTTTAATGTGAAGTTAATATATCCAGAGGGGATGCTGCTTACAATCGCCCAAAAAGGGAAACTGGTAAAATTCTAATTTGAGACAAATATATATATATATATATATATATATATATATATATATATATATATATATATATATATATATATACGTGTGTATGTGTGTGTGTGTTGCAGCATTGCGTGAATCTATTCAATTAACAATGATGCTAAAGCAATG
>NC_091552.1:21063043-21065543 GCF_042767895.1 Penaeus vannamei
GGAGAGAAGGAAGAGTAAAAGGAAAAACAAAAGAATAATGCGTGGTAAGAAAGAAAGAAGTAGTAAGAACTGATGATGATGATGAGGATGGTTATAATGGTAATGACCGGGCTTGAAGGCAACTGAGCTTCGTACTATCTGTCAGGATATATATCATATCTATAATATATATATTATATATATCTGTCTATGGTATTTCTTTTTCATTTATCACAGCATCATCATCACCTTCTTTTCTTTTTTCTTCTTCCTTCTTAGTTCCTCTTCTTCGTCTTCTTCCTTCTTAGTTCCTCTTCTTCGTCTTCTTCCTTCTTCTTTTTCTTCGTCTTCTTTCTTATTCTTATTCTTATTCGTCTTCTTTGTTCTATATCTTTTTCTTTGTCTTCTACCCTCTTTCTTATTATTATTCGTCTTTTTCCTTCTTCTTCTTCCTTCTTTCTTCTTCTTTGTCTTCTTCTTTCTTCCTCCTTCTTCGTCTTCTTCCTTCTACCTTCTTTTTTTGCTTCTTCTTCTTCTTCCTTCTCTTCTTCCCTTTCTTTTTCTTCTTCCTCTTCAGCATCATGATCAATATCGTCATTAACTAGTGTTCACCTCTATCTTAACTATCTATAAATCCCATGAATATTTACGAATCAGAATAAAACGAAGGACTTGATAAAGACCTCAAGAGCATTACCATAACAAAAACATTCGTAGTGTGTTTTATGAGTGTTTTTGCTCCCGTTTGGAAGACCGGGTATGACTGTCTGTGTGTATGGGAGCGTGTATCGTCGCCAACGCCCATCGACGTGTGTATTAGATTTACAAATGAATTTATCGACGGTGATGTATAATACGCCATGTACTCTGAATCATATCCCGACTCCTTATAAGGTATTGCAAAAATCGTCGATAGAATCTGGATCCCGAACGAGATGCCTATCCAATCAAAACTCATCTCGAAATCGGTCCAACTGTCGCCGCAATTTGTAACTGTCACGTACAAAAAAAGAAGAAGGAAAAAGAAGAAAGAAAAAAAGACAATCGCATCCCGCAGACGAACATTAAAGACGAAGCGAGATCTATTTTTGTTTATCGTCTCTGCGCATTCTCTTCGTCTTATGTTCGAATAATTATGGGTCTGGGGAGAGGGATAACAAGCGTCTCTTTGCACATGAGATATTACGGACGTCACGGAAATATTTCTGGTCCGGCCGTGTCATTCCTCGACAGCAACCAGACGCGAGTATTAATAAGGCAAGATGGCGACCACCCAGCGGCTTCTCATTCCTTGTCACCTCGGATATTTTTTTCTCTCTTTCTCTCTCTCTCTCTGCTCTTGTATCGCCATGCATTTCTCTCCTCCTTTAGTAACTATCGAAGAACGAAGGAACGATTCTCTACATCAGTCTATACATACGATGAAGGGAGATTAAAAAAGAAAAAAAATGAAAGCTCGAGCAGATAGATTCCCGACGCCAGAATTCGTCGTGGGTCCAAATGAGAGTCTTTGTCCAGAATTAGATGCTGATTTGACGGACTCGCGGAGTGGCCGTCACGACCGGTTTTCAGATGGAGGTTGAATTCTCCGGTTGACTTTGATTGATTCCCGGTGATGGCTCGTGGCAGCTGGGAGGGAGAGGGAGGGAGTGGGAGGGAGGAAGAGAGAGGGAGAAGGAGGGAGGAGGAGGAAGGGAGAGGGAGGGTGGAAGAGGGAGGAAGAGCGAGAGTGGAAGAGGGCAGGAGAGGGAAGGAGAGGGAGGAAGAGGGCGGGAGTAGTGGAAAGGGAGAGGAGAGAAGAAAGGAGACAGGTGTGAAGGAGAGAGAAGAAGAAGAAAAAGAGGAGGAGGGAGATGGCGAGGCGAGAAAAGAATACAAAGCAAAGAATAGAAGGAAAGAGGAGTTTAAAAAAGAGAGTTGAGAATAAGGGAGAGTTGAGAAGAGAGAGAAGAGGGGCGAAAGAGGGAGAAGAAGGAGAGAGGAGAGGCGAAAGAGGGAGAAGAAGGAGAGAGGAGAGGCGAAAGAGGGAGAAGAAGGAGAGAGGAGAGGCGAAAGAGGGAGAAGAAGGAGAGACGAGAGGATAGGTAGGGGAATGTCTCGTCCGTGACCCCTATAGGCCAACCGCTCATCTCTGAACAAGGAAGCAGCATCTACGCTAGAAGAAGATACAGGAATGTACGGGATAATTAATAATTCAAAAGCAGACAGACGGACGATGAAGGAGAATGAGATGGAACGAAATAACCAGCAACAACTAGAAGGAGAAAAGAGACGAAAGGGGAATGAGATTTAAGAAGAGAATAGAGAGATAAGGATAAAAGAACACAAAGCAGCTACTTCAAAAATAGAGATAACAATAACTACACAAAAATAAACTAAACACGAAAGAAACTGGTAGCCGAAAAAGAAAGACAATAAATACCATTAAAAAACACACAAACGAAGAGAAACGATGCAATAAAGCAAAGCACAGACAAGAGAAAATAATGAGAGATAAACGAGGGAATTATTCTGAAAACCT
>NC_091552.1:21073043-21075543 GCF_042767895.1 Penaeus vannamei
CGGATTTATTCAGTGATTCATATCTTCAGACTTTATGCAGTGTCTTTTATCAATGCGGGTTGTCTTCTTTGTGTTATCTCGTTTTTTTTTTCTTTATCGTGGATGCTGCTTGTCTTCTCTTTCTTTTATTTATTTCTATCATTTTCGTTTTTCTCTGTCGGATTGACTTTCTGTTTTCTGTCTTTTCTTTCTCTCTTTTTTTCTTTCTCGATCTCTCTATCACTCTCTTTCTAAGTCTCCCTCTCTCCCTCTTTATCTATCTATCTGTTTGTCTGTTTCTCTCTCTTTCTCTTTCTCTCTTTCTCTCTGTCTCTTTCTCTCTCTCTCTCTCTCTCTCTCTCTCTCTCTCTCTCTCTCTCTCTCTCTCTCTCTCTCTCTCTCTCTGAACTCTTCTTTTCCTTTCCATTTCCTTCCCCCTCTCCTCTCCCTTCCCACCCTCACGCGCACAGATCAGCCTCAATGAAGTCATAAATATACGCGTAAAAGAGGTCACCCATTATTAAACCGTGTAAACAATATTTGCATTAGCTGTAGCATAAATGTTATGCCACATTAATTACAGGCATTAAAAGCAATGGCATAATTATCCGTTCACATATACAACAGCTTTATTAACATTATTTTACCAGGTTTATTTATGACCCTATCCTGTTGCAGATTGTGGACGCGATTCCTAGGTATTACGCCAGGGGTATGATCATCATAAAGCACTATCATATTGGATACAGTGTAGATTTTATGTGATCGTGAGAGTGCGATGTGGGAAACAACGAGAGGGGGGGGAGGAGATAGAAGGACTTATAGATAGATAGAGAGACAGAGGGTTGGGGGAGTGTAGAGAAACAGACACAGATAGACAGAAAGAGAGAAAGGGGCAGATATACATATAGATAGTGAGATAGATAGATAGATAGAGAGAGAGAGAGAGAGAGAGAGAGAGAGACAGAGAGAGAGAGAGAGAGAGAGAGACAGACAGAGAGATAGATGAGACAGAAAAACGAACGTGTGAGAGAGAGTAAGCAAATACCGTGTGTATCCTAGTCTATCGTAATTACACGGACATCGAATGCGTGTCAGAAAGTAATCAATCTCCAAGGCCGCGTTTCCAGCCTTCAGTCTTGGCGAAGAGGCCTTACTCTCGAGACGGGGCCTTGGGGTCAAAGATCCCTGATCCGCTTTAGTAAGAAAAATATATATGCGTTGAGAGAGAAACATAGAAGAAGAAGGAGGAGAAAAGAGAGAGAAAAAAAGAATGGTAGGAGGGAAGGAAGGAGGGAGGATGAAAGGGGGAGCTGAGAGGGAAACGGACAAACAGAATCAAATTGAAAGAGAGACCGAATGCAAGATGGAAAGAAATAGAAAAATAGCGACGAGGAAGAAAGGAATAACAAAGGAAGGTGCGGTGAAATAAAAGTAAAAAAATGAAAGAGAGAGAGGGGTCTGTGTATGTCAGTATGTGTGTGTGAAAGAGAGAGAGAAAGAGAGAGAGAGAGAGAGAGAGAGAGAGAGAGAGAGGAGCACAGAGAGAGAGAGACAGACAGAAACAGAAAAAAGATCGAGAGTAGGAGAGAGAGAAAAAAAGACACAGACAGACAGACAAACAGACAGAGAGAAAGAGGAAGAGTAGGAGAGAGAGAGAGAGAGAAGGTTACGCCATGTCGGATGCTATCACAGTGTGCACACAGCGAGAAGATGAAGAAGAGGGACAGGAAGAGGCTGATACCATTACCAAGCTCAGCAGAAAAAAGGAAAAAAAGACTTTATTCACGGATGTTGGTGTAATCCGCTACCTGGACCATGAGCCTGAATTATCCCTTAACGTTCACCTTTATAGCCGTTCGGGTAATCAAATATTGTAAAATCCATAATAAGAAATATCTAATCGTATTTGTAATTCCTTGCTTCCATGTTTCTCCACCATCTTCTCGAATGAAAAAAAATAGACGCTAAGATGAAAAAAATTAGACGCTGAGCTCCACTGACAAACTTGACTAACCGTTTACCCAACCAATTGTCCCAATCGCCTTAGTACCAATCACCCTCTTTACTAATCACTCCGCCAACCCGATCCCACACTCTACGCGATTAGCCGAGAGCGTTTGCCGTCTCCTGGAGCAGAAAATCTTCATAAGACGAGAGACCCGCAGCGCCTCCCCCATCAGCGCCCTCTGTAAACAAACCTTTCGCCTCGCAGGATGTGGATCTCTGGATCCCTTTGGGCCGACGGGGAGGAGGGAGAGGGATGTGGTAGATGGGGGTGGGGGGGTGGGGAGGAAGAAGGGACACCCGGCTCCTTTCGGGCTCCTTTCGGGCCCAAGAAGGAAGACGGATTTGGTGCTCGGGAGGGAGAAGGAGAGACGAAATCGCTCTCCAGGAAGAGAGGATTCGTCACACTGGGTTTCCGTTACGTCTTAAGATCCTCGCTTGTCTGGGTCTTGCCGTTAGCACAGCTGGGAGGACGCTGCCTTGAGTCCGGCAATGCACTGGTCCTCCTCCAGCG
>NC_091552.1:21095543-21098043 GCF_042767895.1 Penaeus vannamei
ATAATAAGAATGATAATAATGATAATAGTAATGATAATAATGATAATGATAACAGTAATGATAATGATAGCAATGATAATAATTATAAGACGGATAAGAAGAATGATCTCAATAATAGTAGTAACAATAATAATGATAGCAATAATAACGATAATGGTAATAATGATAACAATAACAATGATAATAGTAATGATGCTATTAATGGCAATAGTAATAATTATAATGATTTCAATAATAATGATAATAGTGATAACAACAATAATAATGATAATAGTGATAACAACAATCATGATGATAATAGTGATAACAACAATAATAATGATAATGATAACAACAATGATAATGATAATAGTGATAACAACAATAATAATGATAATGGTGATAAAAACAATAATAATGATAATCGTGATAACAACAATAATAATGATAATGGTGATAACAACAATAATAATGATAATAGTGATAACAATAATAATGATAATGGTGATAACAACAATAATAATAATAATATAACAACAATAATAATGATAATGGTGATAACAACAATAATAATGATAATAATGATAATGATGATGACGATTTTAAATTTTAAACGGTAATTATGATTAAAAAAATACCCGGGGATAATGGCGCATTTAACAACAACGATCCAGACCAACAAAGCGAGGAGACCCCCCCCCCCCGCCCAATGCACGTGTGACACCCAGCCGAGAGAGACGTTTCACCTGCATGAAAGGCCGCCCAGACGCCCGCCCCGACCCACAATGCCGGTCTAATTGTCAGCAACAAATCGCCTCATAAACTGGACCCTAATCTCCCCCGTGCCCCTGTGGAGAGGTCATCAGCCGGCCTCATTAGGTCTCATGTCATCATCATTATGAGGGCCAAAGCGTAGGCTCCTCATGTATGGTTTGTATAAGTGATTAAACATATAGACTCAATTTGTTTTGCGGTTCCATTGCGTGCAAGAATAAGAATAAAAAGACTCGCCTTATACTTATACTTATACTGCATACTCGGTGTTGAGATTGCACTAACGATCCGGCATTAGATTCGTACTTGAGATCTGACTTGAGATTTATTCTGACAATTTACTTTTAAATTTCAATCCGGGCATTTGTTTTCAGGCGACCGATCAGCACTTGGAATTTTAAGTTCAGAAACTGGACGCTGACTGTCACCTCACTCAGGCAAGTCAAGGTGTTGTCTGCAATGCTCTCTTTACTGTCAAGCTCACTGGCTGCTAACAGGTCGATACGAATTTAACATACGAAAGAATATGTAAGAGCCAGGTGTATTTGAAGGGGAGAGAGAGAGAGAGAAAGAGAGAGAGAGAGAGAGAGAGAGAGAGAGAGAGAGAGAGAGAGAGAGAGAGAGAGAGAGAGAGAGAGAGAGAGAAAGGCAAACAGACAGACAGATAGACGGACAGAGAGAGAGAGAGAGATAGATAGATAGAGGGAGAGAGAGAGTCAGAGAAAGAGAGAAAGAGAGTCAGAGAAAGAGAGAGAGAGAGTCAGAGAGAGAGTCAGAGAAAGAGAGAGAGAGAGTCAGAGAAAGAGACAGACACACATCTAGAGACAGAGAAATAAGGGGGTGCCCCACTGCTTCACAACTAACACACTCTATCTTCTTTATACTCTGCCTTTTTCCCCCTATATATATTTGTTTCCATCTATATATCATCTATATCTGTCTGTCTGTCTATATATCTATATATATCTATCTACATCTGTCAATCTATCTATGTATATCTCTTTCTATCTGTTTGTCTGTCTATATCTATCTATCTATTCATCTATCTGTATCTGTCTGTCTATGTATTTTTCTATTTATGTCTCGTTACACACTATATTTCCTTTATACTCTCTACCTATCTATAAATCTATCCATCTCTCTCTCTCTCTCTCTCTCTCTCTCTCTCTCTCTCTCTCTCTCTCTCTCTCTCTCTCTCTCTCTCTCTCTCTCTCTCTCTCTCTCTCTCTCTCTCTCTCTCCCTCTCTCTTTCTCTCTTTCTCTCTCTCTCTCTCTTTCTCTCCCCCTCTCTCTCTCTCTCTCTCTCTCTCTCTCTCTCTCTCTCTCTATCTATCTATCTATCTATCTATCTATCTATCTATCTATCTATCTATCTATACTGCTATATATCTTTCTAACTGTCTGTCCGTCTATCTCTGTCTCCTTACAAATCAACATCCTTCTGCATCTGTGCCTGTTATATATGTTTATCCCTTTCTCTCCCCCCCCCCTCCCTCTCTCTCTTTATCTATCTATCTATCTATCTCTGTCTATCTATCTATCTATGTCTATCTATCTATCTCTGTCTCTTTACAAATCAACATCCATCTACATCTGCGCTTGTTATATCTGTTTACCCCCCCCCCCTCTCTCTCTCTTTCTCTCTCTGGCAGTCTGTCTGTCTCTCTCTGTCTGTCTGTTTGTCTCTCTCTCTCTGTCTGTCTGTTTCTCTGTCTGTCTGTCTGCTAATCCCGTTTGTCTGCCTGTC
>NC_091552.1:21125543-21133043 GCF_042767895.1 Penaeus vannamei
TCATTTGTCCTCTCAGGAACGCCCTCTCTCTCCCCCTCCCCCCTCCTCCTCTCCTTCCTCCTTCCTCCTCCCTCCTCCCTCCTCCTCCTCTTCCCCTCCCCCTCCCCGTCTCCTTCCCTCTACTCTCCCCCTCTGCTTCCTCCCCTTCTCCTTCCTCCTTCCCCTCTCCTCCCTCTCCTCTCAGCTTCCTCCCCCCCTCCCCATCTCTCCCTTCCTGTCTCCCTCCCTTTTCCCCCCTCCCCTTCTCCCTCTCTCTCCCCTCCCCCTCTCCCCCTTCCCCCCTTCTCCACTCCCTCTCCCTCTCCCCACTCTCCCCCTCTCCCCCTCTCCCCCTCCTCAGAGACATATGTACGAGCGCATTCTATCTTGTTCGTCATTCCTCTTGCTTTTATTTTCGTTTCTTCTTTTATACTTCGCTTCCATGCTTTCGTTCTCCTCACCTCCCTCCTCTAGATTGCACTCTCTGTTCTTCTTCTCCTCTTTGCCCCCATAATGACGTATTTTTGCTCTTCCTCCTCTTCATTTTCCCTCTTCCTCTTTGGTTTTCCTTCTTTCTTCGTTTTGTTTCACTTCTTTCCGGCCGTTTTCACACTTTCCTTGCTTTTTGTTTCTTGGTTCTTCACCTGTTGCTTCTTGCCATTTTCTTTTTTTTATTCTCGCCTTCTCCTTTTTGTAGTTCCTTTTATTACTTCTTATTTCATCTTCCTCTCCTTATCGTCATTTTCTTTCCTTATTCTTTTACATTTCCCCTTCTTCTCCTTGCTTCTTCACATAATTTCTCCCATTCTCCTTTTCTTCCTTCTTTTTTCATCCTCCGCTCTTCTTCCCCTCATCCTTCTCTTCATCGTCCTCCTTTTTCTTGCTTCCTCCCCGTCTCTTTCTCACTCTTCACCTTTTCTTTCTCGCTCCCCTCTCATTCCCCTCTCACTACTCTCCGTTTCCCTCCTCCTCTATCCCCCGCATCCTTCTTCTCCCCTTTTCTCGCTCTTCCTCCTCCTCCTCTCCCCTCCCTTTTCTCGCTCCTTCTCCGCCTCCTCCTCCTCCTCCTCCTTCCCCCCCCTCCTCCTACCTCCTTCTCGCCCCCCCTCCTCCTACCTCCTTCTCCTCCTCCTTTTTCTCGCTCCTTCTCTGCCTCATCGTCCTCCTCCTCCCCATCCCCATCCCCATCCCCATTCCCTCCCTCCCCCTCCATCCCCCCTCCTCCTCCCCCCTCCCCCCCCCCCCGAGACTCCCGCACCTTCGACAGGGAATTCATCATCGGTTGCCATAAATCATCGTCCAGGTGAAGCGCCTCGGATCCTTTGTGTCAATGGCGACTCGTCAGGCTTGGGGGGGGGGGAGGGTTAGGGGGTGAGGGGGGAGGGGTTGTAGGTGAGTGAGGAGGGGTTGGAGGTGAGGGGGTAAGGGGTTGGGGAGGGGTGAGGGCTTGGGGAGGGGTGAGGGGTTGGGGGGGAGGGTTGAAAAGGGGAGGGAAGGGAGAGGAGGGAAGGGTGAAAGAGGAAGAGGGAGGGAGGGTTGGGAAAAGGGGAAGGGAGGGGAGGAAGGGAGGAGGTGTTGGAGGAAGGGAGGAAGGGTGAAGAGGAAGGGGGAGGGAGGGTTGGAAGGGGGAGGGAGGGGAGGAAGGGAGGAGGTGTTGGAAGGGGAAGGGAGGGGAGGAAGGGGGAGGGAGAGTTGGAAGAGTTGTTGGAGGAGGGGAGGAGTGGTGAAGAGGAAGGGAGAGGGAGAGTTGGAAGGGAGAGGGAGGGTTGGAAGGGGGAGGAAGGGGGAGTAGTGTGAGAGGGAGGAAGTGGTAGGGAAGGGGAGGAAGGGTGAAGAGGAGGGGAAAGAAGAAGAGAAAGGGGAAAGGGAAAAGAGGTGGGGATGGGGATGGGAGGAAAGGGGGGCGAAAAGATAGGGAGTGGGGATAAGGGGGGAAGGGGAGAGCAGGGGTGGGAGGAATTGGGAAAAGAAGATACGTTTGGGGAAGGGAGCGAGAAAATGAAGGGGAGGAAAAGGGGGAGGATGAGATAGAAGAGGAAAAGGGAAGGGAGTGAGGATAAGGTAGGGAAAGAGAATATAGGGATGCAGGGATGAAGAATAAGGAAGGGCAAGAAATATGAATGAGAAGAAAGAGGATGATAGCAAGGGATAGGATAGGGGAAGAAGTGGACAAGGGACGGAAGGCGGGGGAAGAGGGGTATGGGAGAGAGAGAGAAGAAGGGAGAACTGAGGCGAGGGCGCGAGGAGGCAGCAGGAGGGGAGATTCTATGGACAAAGGACCTGAGGACATCTGTAGCTACCACATACGACCACGCAGTAACACACATGCACTGGTGTTCGTACACATACACATACACATACATGTTTTATTCTTTCTTTATTCAATTTGCTTCATAAATTACAATTATTATTATCATTTCATCATACATACACATGCATCCATCAACCAAACATTAACATAAGCTCATGGAGACAAACATATGAAAGCAAGCAGACATATTCATACATACTTTAGACATCTAGTTGTAGTGTTCTTTTTATTAAGACCACATCTGTTTAAAATCACTATGTTTTATTTATATTGTGTTACATAAAATCACTGTTTTATTTGTATTGTGATACATATCAATTCTACTTTACAAGTTCTTAATTGTCTAATTTCTTAACACCAAATTAACTTTTATTCATTACGCATATTGCCGCCTGTGTATGACCAGCGTGACTATGGCAGATGCACTTCGGCTTAAATCACAAGGGAAAATATACAGCCTTTACTCAGTCGTTGAGAAAGTACTGAAAGCGCCGTGCGTGTAAGATCTTGGAGCGCCAAATCATTACTGTATCTCTTCTCTTAACTTTCGCCCTTTGACTGATATCGGGTATAAAAATCCTCCGGGTCTCTTTAATCTCAATAAAAGTGCCGAGCGTCTTGAGGAGTGTGTCTATCATGAGCCAAAATGAATTAGAAACCCTGACTAATCTCTTCATCCCACTAATTGAGCCTGTACACACTCACGGCGCACAGAGATCAAACATACTAATTGCCAACACTCGAAGACCCGACATGTGCGAAGACGGAGGTTCCTCCATTTATGGGCGAGGCTTCGGGTCCGTCGTCCCTTGTGGACTTGGAATCCGCAGCCGTGTCGTCGGGGCGGTGGGACATGGGATCTGATTAATTTACGATCGTCTTTTGTCCCGCCGAGGTAAACAGATGCGGCAACGAAGGGCGGATTCGATGCTGCGCTCACCGTTCGCGTATGTGTGTGTGTGTGTGTGTGTGTGTGTGTGTGTGTCTGTGTCGATGTACATGTGTGTGTGTGTGTGTGTGCGTGTGCCTGCCTTCTGAACTGCAATGACAGACAACACGTCAGCCATGAAGAGATAGTGGGAAAGGAATAGCCATAAAAAGGCATTATCTACATTTTCTATCATCCGTAAAACGTAACAGTCTTGGGAGACAGAAAGGAAGAGCTAGAGATAAAAGAGGAAGAGAGAGGGAGGAGGGGGTGAAGGGGATATAAAAGCAGACAGACAAAGACACACACACATACACACACACACACACACAAACAAACACACACACGCACACACACACACACATACACACACACACATACACACGCACGCACACACACATACACACACACACGCACACTCAACGACTGAGTAGGAGAGAGAGAGAGACAGACAGACAGACAGACATAGACATAAAGGGAGAGGCAGCAATTAAGCCCGGTTTTCATCCACACTAACCAATTGATGTTTCGGACTTGCTAAGATAAGCAAGAGTCTCCACACACTTATTTTCGTTGCTGTTGTTGTTGTTGTTGTTCTGTGTTGATACTTTTAAACCGACACGAAGCACGATACAAGCATGAATTCATTACTTAAATCGCTTCAATTAAGAATGACCCAAAATGCCGCATAATTCTTGAAACCGCTATCGCAAACGCCCTCTAGATGCTATTCCCCGACTCCCTATCCCCGCCCACACCCTCACCCACACTACTCGACCCCTTCCCAGCCTCTCCTCTCCCCCTACCCCAAACACCAGACTCCTCTACCCTCACAACCCCCACTACCATTCCTCAATCCCCTACCTGAGGAACCTCAACAACTCCACCAAAAGACCCCAACCCCTCCCCATCCTAACCCCTTCTACTCCCTACAACCCCAGTCTCATTCCCCCTACCCCCTCCCTACACTTCACTCCCCGTTTCCCCCCATTTCCACTTCCTCCTGCCCTCTCTCCACCCTCCTATCCCTGCCCTCCTCCAACCCTCCTCTCTACCCCCTACTTCTACCTCCCTCTCCCCCTCCTAATCCCCCATTCCACCCAAAATCCAACCCTCCTACCCCCTCACCCTCTATACCCACCCCTCACCCTTCCACTCACCCCCCATTCCCTTCCTACCTCCTCCTCCCCCTCCTTCCACCTCAATACTCCCTCCAAACCCCCCTCACCTCTGCCTCTTCTCCCTTCCATACCTCCCTCCTCCTCCCTTCTACCTAAATACTCCCACCAACCCCCTCTACCTTCCTACCTCCCTTTCCCCTACCTCCTCTCCCCTGCTTCTACCTCTTCCCCCCTCCCTTCCATCTCTTCCCCCTCTCCCTTCTACTCCCCCCTTTCCCTCAGCCCAAGGGATTCCCTCCCCCTCCCTCGAACCCCCTCCACCCCCTCCCTCCACCCCCTCCCTCCCTCCCTCCTCCCCCCTCCCTCAGCCCCGGGGATTTTAATGGCCGTCGACCTATCAGGATATGGAGGAGCGCTTGCCATGTCCTCGGAGTTTTATAAGCCTAGACGACCTAATTAATTCCAGTAGCGGCTATCTAGGGCGCGTGACGAAGGGCGCGAGGACGTGGGAGGGAGTGTCCTATAAAGAGTGTCTTCGGAGGATCCGTCAGGGGTAGATACTCCCTCCCTGGATCTTTTTTTTTTTTTTCTCTGTCTGTCTGACTGTCTCTGCTTTTCTTTGGTTGTCTGTCTGTATGTATGTCTCTTTCTGTCTGTCCTTCTCTCTCTCTCTCTTTGCCTGTCCCTCTCTCTCTCTCTCTCTCTCTCTGCCTGTCTCTCTTTCTCTCTCTCTCTCTCTCTCTCTCTCTCTCTCTCTCTCTCTCTCTCTCTCTCTCTCTCTCTCTCTCTCTGGCCCTCTCTTTCTCTCTCTCTCTCTCTCTCTCTCTCTCTCTCTCTCTCTCTCTCTCTCTCTCTCTCTCTCTCTCTCTCTCTCTCTCTCTCTCTCTCTTTCTATCTCTCACTCACTCGTTCTCTCTTTCCTTCTCTCTCTCTCTCTTTCTCTTACTCGCTTTCGGGCGGCGGTGTGGGATTGGAGTGGGAGGAGGGTGGGGTAGGGGAGGAGTTGATGGAAGGGGCTTGAGGGGGGGGTCTGAATGGTTATCTTCTTCACCCCCGTTGAGTGTAGATTATCATAATGGCAGTGATAATGATGATGGTAATGATGAAAACAATAATTGTCTTCTTTCTATTCTTTCTCTGTTCTCTCCCTCTCTCTCTCTCTCCTATCTCCACTCTCGATCTTCTTCGACCCCCCGTCTCTCTCACTCTCACTCTCTTCCTCCCTTCCTCTTTCCCTCATTTTTCCCTTCTTTCTTTCTTCCCTCCTCCCTCCTTCCCTCCCTCCCTCCTTTCCTTCCTCCCCCTCCTTCCCTCTCTTCCCCTCCTTCCCTCCTTCCCTCTCTCCCTCCTTCTTCCTGCGGAGACCTAAGGCAGCGTTTCTCCCTCGCCAGTCACCAGCCAATGATCCTTTTTCATCAATCATTGTTAAGCTGCATTTTAGACTCCGGGTCAGCAGGAGGGTAGATAGAGGGATGGAGGGAAGGGAGGGGGAGGGGAGGGTAGATAGAGGGATGGAGGGAAGGGAGGGGAGGGAGGGGGGAAAGGAGGGGAAGGAGAAGGTAGGGCCCATTAAAGAGAAAAGGGGAAATGAGGGAGAGAAAGAAGGAGAGGGATAGGAAGGGCGAGAGGTGAGACGATCCGAGAGGTGGACTCAGGGAGATAGGATGTCGGAGGATGCAAGGATAGGATCGATAGAGGAGAGTATGAAATAGAGAAAGTAGACCTGGAGGGGAGATAACGAGAGCGAAAAGAATAAGAAAAAATAAGTAAGAATGGAGAACAGAAGAAAGAAGAAGAAAAGAGAAACCTGGGAGTGATTAGCCGAAATAGAAGAAAAGGTAAGACGAGATAATAAGAAGTGGCAAGACGCAGTGGGAGTAAAGGAGAAAAGGCAAGGAAGGAGGACCGGAGCGTGGGCGGGGGGGGGGGGGGGCAAGAAGGGAGTCAGGTGCAGCTCAGAGACTCCAGGATTGACAGCAGTGATGGCTCCCCTATTATTCATGAGGTGTCAGGGTTCCCGGCTCCTTCGTCTGCTGATAGTGCATGGGACACTATAGGGCGCACTGTAAAAGACAGCTAGAGGGACACCATAAGAATAATCACAAAATAAGAAAAAAAGAACACTGGAAAAAGGTATATTTGGAAGTTTTGGAAGAACTTTAACTAAATCTCTAAACGGTAAAAGAAAGAAAGAGTTTAAAGAATAAAGAATGATTACAAAATAATGAGAGAAAAAAAAGTAAAAGGGCATACTTGGACGCGTTGGAAGAATCTCAACCTAACCTCTAAACGGTAAAAGAAAGAAAGAGTTTAAAGAATAAGATTGATTACAAAGAAAAAAATACACTGGAAAAGGGAATACTTGGAAGCGTTGGAAGAATCTCAACTAAATCTCTAAACGGCAAAAGAAAGGGAGAGTTTAAAGAATTATCACTAATTACACCAAGACAAAGGAGTTAAAACAGAATCCTCCACAATTCGCAACATGTAAACAACCAATAGGAAGTCCTCCCATAAACAAGGCTATCATACCAAGGAGGAGAAATAGAGTTACTCACGCCACCTCCAACCAATAGGAAGTCCTCCCATAAACAAGGCTATCATACCAAGGAGGAGAAATAGAGTTACTCACGCCACCTCCGTCACCCGAACCGGCAATCTTCTCCACCCTTACGACCAGCTGATTCAGGCCAACCCGTTCATACCCTCCGACGCTATCCCCCGCCAGCTGATACACATTTACCGCCCCTACACTGCGTAAAGTCTCCTTGACAGCATGTAATTTCGGGAAGATTTCCATAATAGTAGTAACAGGAGTCGTAATAGGAGGAGGAGGATAAGGAGGAGGGCGATGGGGACGGCCATCACGACGCCGACGAAAATAATAATGACGAGGAAGAGAAGGAAGAGGTGGAGAAGGACGACGAGGAGGAGGACGATGGTCGTACGACGCCAACGAAAATAATGATGAAGAGAACGAGGAGGACGACCACGACGAGGAGAGGGGAGAGGACGACGGCGAGAAGGAGGAGGAAGAGGAAGGCGAGAAGGAGGAGGAAGAGGAGGGTGAGGAGGAGGACGACGACGAGAAGGAATAGGAGGAGGACGACGACGAGAGGAGGAGGGCGACGGCGACGGGAAAGAGGTGGGCGACGGCGACA
>NC_091552.1:21153043-21155543 GCF_042767895.1 Penaeus vannamei
TGTGTGTGTGTGTGTGTGTGTGTATGTGTGTGTGTGTGTATGTGTGTATGTGTGTGTGTGTGTGTGTGTGTGTGTGTGTGTGTGTGTGTGTGTGTGTGTGTATGTGTTTGTGTGTGTGTGAATGTGTGTGTTGTGTGTGTATGTGTGTGGATGTGTGTGTGTGTTTGCGTGTGTGTGTGTGTGTGTGTGTGTGTGTGTGTGTGTGACCGTGAGCTCGTGCACGAACACACGTACATGTAAAGGGTTCATGTTGAATAAATTGTATAATGCAACGAAAAGGCCTTTGGTTTATTCCTGTGTTTTCATTTTCTTCGCCGTGGATACACGTGTGGAACATAGCTAATGCATACAGACCACAAGACGTAGACACTTTCTTATATGCAAAATATGCGGATTCACACAAGCGCGAGGTACATGCATGCAAACCAAAATTATTTGTACATCCAGATAAATTCACATTCTATTTATATCAAGACACAAATACGCATGATATAAAAGCACGTTCAATAAAAAATAAGCATACAGTAGTCACATATCCTAACATTTACACATACACATATATATTTACGTTTACATATTAGAGCAAAATACACATGTACATATTCATGCATACGAATGTTAGGTACTGACTTTTTTTAAAGCGCAAACATGCAAACGCACATACACATGCACACACGTGTTCATGTGTGTACGTGTGATGTACCTGGCCACCCACTAGCAAGATAATGCCAAGATTTTATTGTTCAAAAGACGAAGCACTTTTTCTGAGGCATCGGGCAGGGCGTGTCTGGCGCAGGTGAAAATTTCCTTTTTGTATCCCTTGCTTTCTCAAAGAGCAGAAATTTCTTTTTGATATAGATTTTAGTGATTGGTATTTGTATCTTTATACAGTTGGTTGTGTTTCTGATCACTTAAACGTAAAAAAAGTCCATTCAAACCAGGCTGTTCCCTTGCCAGTCCTCCCCCGACCCTTTAAGCCTTGCATTAGCAACATTGCATATCATAGCCTGATGATTTTACGCCGTCGAGGTTCATGCAGAGTGACTGAACCGGCCCAGTCATGCGTGTGCATTAGACACACTGCAAGGAAAGGCCGAGCGGGTGTTCTGAATATACAGCTAATGTTAGGCTTTGTCCACGCCTCTTGTCGCCCGCACATGCCAGGCTTTCCCTCGATTATCGTCTCATTCTTCGCTGTTGGTTTTGATTTTTGTTCTTCTCCTTCTTCTGCTTTTCCGCCCTTTGTCGTCGTCCTTTCCTATTTCTTTTTCGGTCTCGTAACGCTTCGAAACGATAATGACACGCTTCGAGCTTCGGCGAGGTCTTCGTGGCGCGGCGCGGCGGGAACGGCATTATTTACGTTATAAATTCATTGTCTTCTCGCAAGTAGTTATGGCGAGTTCAGTCGTATCTGAGATGAGAGGTTCATCTGTTGATACATTACGTTTCTTGAATAAAATCCCAAGAGGGTCTTAAGGCCATTTCCAAACCGTGAATCAGTTCGCTGATTTGCATAATTACGTAAAATACCTGAGACGCGTCGATGATAAAATTTCCCTTCGAGTTGCAAATACTGCTCAATGTGCAATAAAACTATAAGATTCAGATAATAACTTTATTCTGCGTTCGTGAGAGGCGTCGGGGCCTCATTTTATGGATTTTTACGTTGAAGACTGTTGCCCAATTGATTGACTCTGGATATCAGAAATTGATGTTACCAATTAATAAGGGTAATTAAATGCCGTTGATATTTCGAGAATGCAGCCGGATGTTGCTTAAGGTAATTGTGCAATCACCTTTCTGATTGTAGATCTAATTATCTAATTATTATCATCATTAAAATCATTATTGTTATCAGTATTATTATCTTTATTTTTACAATGATCATTATCATAAATATTAGTAGTTGTAACATAGTTGTTGTTGTTGTTATAATTTGTATAATGATAATGATTATTATCATTATTATTATAATCATTATTATAATTGTCATTGTTATGACTATCATTATTATCTTTAGTAGTAGTAGCAGTACTATCATTGTCATTATAACTATAATTATTATTATTATTACCCATTTTTATTATTATCATCATCACTAATATCATTAGCTCTATTATTATCATTATCATTATTATTATTATTATTATTATAATTATCCTTCCTATGGTCAACATGATAATAATCATAATTTTCATCAGAAACAGCAGCAGCAGTTGCACAAGAAAGGAACGCTTCCCAACCCGCGGGAAGATGCGTCAGCGCGGCCAGCTCCCTTCCGCCCGACATGCTAACTTCAGCGTCAGTACTCACAGCTGAGTCTACTGAAGGAGGCGGCCGAACCAGAACCCAGGACCTTGCGATTAACAAAGCCAGCGCTATGCCACTGAGCTATGCCACCTCTAGCAGTAGCACCATCTCATCCTCGCCATTCCCATGACAATAGGAAGCCCAAATTAAAATCAGATCATATCAGTCATCTGCAGCAATCGCATTTACC
>NC_091552.1:21165543-21170543 GCF_042767895.1 Penaeus vannamei
ATATCTGAGGATAACTGCGCGGCCGGGAGAGAGAGGGGGGGGAGGGAAGGGGGAACGGAGAGAGGGAGGAGGGAGGAGGGAGGAAGGGATGGGGAAGGGAGGAAGGGAAGGTGGTAGAAAGAGGGGAGGGTGGTAGGAAAGGGGTAAAGGGAGGGAGGAGGGAGGAAGGGAAGGTGATAGGAAGAGGGGAGGGTGGTAGGAAAGGTGAGTGGTAGGAAGAGGGGAGGGATGGAAGAAGGGAGGAAGGGGAGAGAGGGGGGAAGGGAGGAAGGGGAGAGAGGGAAGAAGGAAGGAAGGGGAGAGAGGGGGGGAAGGGAGGAAGGGGAGAGAGGGAGAAAGGGAGGGAGGGGAGAGAGCGAAGAAGGGAGAGTGGTAGGAAGAGAGGAGGGGGCAGGGAGGAAGGGAAGGTGGTCGGAAGTGGGGAGAGGGAGGAGAGAGAAGAAAGAAAGAGGGAAGAGGAAAAGACAGAGGAGGGGGGAAAAAAGGGTAAAGAGAAAGAGAGACGCGAGGAGAATAGAGAGAGTAAAAGGGAGAGTAAAGAAATATATGGAGAGAGAGAGAGAGAGAGTAAGGGGGGCGGCAAAACAGTGAACAAACCCGTCCTCGCTTCCTGGGGCGAGGAGGAATACCCTCCCGTGATAGGACTTCCGCCCTTATGCCCCGGGCTGGTTTACCACGCTCTTGCCCTCTGATCTGAGCCCACCTGAATCCCGGAGAAGGAGGTTTACGCATGAGGCCCTTGAAGCAGACACGCCCAGCTAATGCCATCAGGTCTTAGGCTCTTCCTTAAGACTTTGGCTAAACAAAATTAAGACTCAGTCCTTCCCTCTTCCTCCTCTTTCTTCTTCTCCTCCTCTTCTTCCTCCTCCTCCTCTTCTTCCTCTTCCTTTTCTTCTTCTTCCTCATCCTCCTCTTCTTCCTCCTCCTCCTCTTCTTCTTCCTCCTCCTCCTCTTCTTCTTTCTCCTCCTCTTCTTCCTCTTCCTTCCTCTTCCTCCTCTTCTTCTTCCTCCTCCTTCCCCTCTGTCTCCTCCTCCTCCTCCTTCCTCCTTCTCTTCTTCCTTCTCCTCCTCCCCCTTCTTCTTCCACCTCCTCCTCTTCTCCTTCCTGCTCCTCCGTGTTCCTTCCTCTCCATCTCCCCCCTCTTCCTTCTTCTCCTTCTCTTCCTCCTATCCTTCTCCTCTTTCTCCTCCTCCTCCTCCTTCTCCTCCCCCTTCTTCCTTCTTCTCCTTCTCTTTCTCCTTCTCCTCCTTCCTCCTTCTTCCCCCAACCGAAAAGATATCGTTTTATGGTGGCGAATGCGCTAATCAACACGATGGCTCCGACGGTCTATAAAAGGATCAGCTGAAATTCCCACACTAAAACTATTTGGGGTTTGGTGTTAACGCGTGTATGGGAGACAGCCATCTTTTGCGGAGTCTTTCTTCCTCTCTCTAAGTCTCTTTCCACTTGTTTCGTTTTTTTTTTCTTTCTTGCTTGCTCTTTGTATCTAAAGGAATTATCGGGATTTCCTTTTGCTTCTATTTTCTGTAAAGTGCCTCCTTTCAGCTCTCTTTCTACCTTTCTCGCTTTTCGTAAGGTAATTTTTAGAAATATTCTCTCTCTCTCTCTCTCTCTCTCTCTCTCTCTTTCTCTCTCTCTCTCTCTCTCTCTCTCTCTCTCTCTCTCTCTCTCTCTCTCTCTCTCTCTCTCTCTCTCTCTCTCCTTCTCTCTTTCTTTCTCTATCCCTCTTTTTACCCGAATATTATAATCAAGATAATGCTTATTTCCATTCTTTTTTTCCAAGTAAAGGGCCAAGGAGAGGCTCCCGTAGCGATCCTTAGCCGAGAGTTGTAATCCCTCATGTGACCGGATGCCCTTCCTGCTGTCAATCCTAGTGTATGGGGGGGGGCGAGCAAAGGTTCTTCGTATAAAAGGATATTCTATTCTGGAGAGCAAGGAAGGTTGATAAAAATGGGGAGAAAGATGATGAAAACGATAATAACGACGGTGGTAGCGAAGATGATATAATAACGTTGGGAGGATAGAGATGAATAATGGAAGAGACGAAGATAAAAGAAAAATAGGAAAGGAAGAAATATACAAAAACCGCAGTACAATATAAAAATAGATTCTACAAAAAGGAAAAGAAGGAGATGGGTGGAAGAAAGGAGAAGGGAATCACAGAGAAGAAAGAAAGACGGAGAACTGGGAGGAACCAGCAACAAAAACACATGTCGGATAATTGTTAAAATGGATTAAGGAGATAATTGACGCTAATTACTCAGGTGTCATGTCACGGGGGAGGGGGTGAAGGGGAGGGAGGAGGACGGAGAGAGGAGAGGAGGGAAAGGGGGAAAGGGGAAGGGAGGAGACGAGATGGTGTGACCAACTATCAGATGAAGCCTCATTTCCTTCGCTTTTCCATATTTCGTTCTTCTGATTTGCATATTTTTAATCATACGGTAGTTAGCGTAGAAAAAGGGGGTAGTTAGATTATAAAACGATAATCACTACTATTAATGATACCAATTACAGCTGTGGCATCTTCTGGCGGTAGCATGGTTTGATGATAATACACTTAATTATGGAAAAGATGCCGATTCTTAACGCAGTATCAGTGATGGGATCTGAAATTGAATGCCCTAATACCGTTGATATTAGAATTTCTATCAAATCCAATTCGCATTATTATCCTTATTTGCATCTCCCATATCTTTACATCCGGTATGAATGCTAAATGTGTCAAAATCGTTATCATTTCTGATAACATCACTATTATTGATTTCAGTTCATTATGTTCCTTTCATCGGTAGAACAACATAAGTGGTTTATTTCCTGTGTGCATTTTTATTTTCTTCTCGAAAATCGAATGCAAATTGAGATGCATAAAAGGCGAATAGAAAAAACAACAACACAAGAATATATGATATATTGATTATGACTATAATGATGTGGATAATGATACTGATAATGACAGTGATAAAGAATTGTCAGTAGTAGTGATGAAAGTTATAGTAGTAGGAATAACGGAAATATGATAATGATAGTGTTAACTTCATATGAAAATAAGGAACAGAACAACCGACAAAAGAAAAACAGAAACAAACAGAAAGTAAAACAAAGAATCGCCAGACACCAGTTCAATCCTCCGAAACGGCCCAGCAAGACAGTTTGGCAGTAAAGCAAGCCATAAACGCAATTAGACAATCAGCCGGGATGAGCAAAGCAACTCCGCTTGCTTTGTGTATCAAGCTAACACTGTCGGTTCTGCATCCGTGTTGTTTCTCTCGTATTTTCATTTTTTTTACTTTTTTATTTCTCTTCTTTTTATCATTATTGGTTTTTGACCAGCCTCGGCGCCTGCAACGAGATGAGGTTGCAGACACGAGGGCGTGAAAACACGGGGAAGTAATGAAAGGCATGAATTGCATGAATAGCAAAGGGGAAATATATCAATACTGCCTTCTTTTCCCGTTTTTTTTTTATGTTATCATGATTTCTGTTTTTTTATGATAATTCATAAAGATGTCAAGATAAATTGCCATTGTAATAGTTACAACCTGCATAATGATCATTATTATCCAAGTTTGTTGATAATTTAAATTGTCACAATTACTATTTTCATCATAATTTGATATCATTATCATCATTATTAGTAATCATGACGATTATAATAATGATGATAATTGGCATTACCATCATCAGGCCCAGAATAATTATCGTATTGAAAAAAAGAAAAGTTATTCCATGGTAGTGCCTTTAATGACCTTAAAATCTCATTATCCTAGTATAACCATTATCATTAACACCCTTAGCATTTCCGCATTAATTCAACTTAACCAATCAAATAAACATCTAAAAAAAATGATAGGAAAAAAGAAAGAAAAAAAATAGAAAAAAAGAAAAAGGAAAAAGAAAGGAAAGAAGAAATCGAAAAAGAAAGAAAGAAAATAAATGTATACACACACACACACACACACACACACACACACACACACACACACACACACACACACATATATATATATATATATATATATATATATATATATATATATATATGAAAGCTAAGGAGAAAACACAAAAAAATTCTGTTCATTCATATTTTACGACCATTTTTATATGCCCTACGCAAGAAATCATTAATTAAATGTTGAATTTGAATTTCTGGAACCGCGGGCATATAATTAGTCTCGGTCGTCTCCTCGGCGAAGGACTCCGGTGTCGTTGCAACCACGTGACCCAAGCGACGCGTTTCCTGAATGGTTTCGAGCAACGTTGCATCTTGAGAAATGTTTTTATTATCATTTTTTTATAATAATTATTATCATTTTATTATTTTTTTCTTATTATTATTATTTTTCATTTTTTTGTGTGTGTGTAATTGTTATTGCTCTTGAATCTTTTTCTATCATTATTATTGCTGTTTTTTTTCGTTCGTGCAGCGTGTTAAGAACATAAGAGGTCGCTGGATGAAGTGTGATGAAAAAGGGGAGAAGAGAAGATGTGAAATTTGGGAGGATTGTCTATTCTTTATGTTTTTGTTTTTCGTTTTCTTTATTGATTTCCATTTTCATTATTATCATTATTGATATCATTATAAAAATATTACCATTGATGTTATCATGATTATTGTCATAATAATCATTACCATTATTATTGTTGTTGTCATTGTTGTTATCATTTTTATTATCATTATCATTATATATATATATATATATATATATATATATATATATATATATATATATATATATATATATATATATATATATATATATATATATATATATATATATATATATATATATATATATATATGTATATATGTATACACACACACACACACACACACACACACACACACACACACACACACACACATATATATATATATATATATATATATATATATATATATATATATATATATATATATATATATATATATATATATATATATATATATATATATATATATATATATATATATATATATATATATATATATATATATATA
>NC_091552.1:21178043-21180543 GCF_042767895.1 Penaeus vannamei
TTTCATCCTTATCATTATATCTTATCATTATCATTACTGCTATCGTTATTATCATTATTGTTATCAGTGTCATTGGATGTAGTAATAGCAATATTTTCTATTGCTTCATTATCCTTCTCGTCGCCATCAAACGACCTATGGCTATTCTATTCTTGCAACTGCCATTTTCCATAAATATTATGATACCTATCACTGTTACCTTTGCTCCTTTTTCCGTTGTGCTTCTTGTCATCGTCATCCCAATCAGAACATCACAACCAAAAACTGACGTTTCCTTCCCCACGTGTTATTTAACAAACACGAAAACATAATATCAGACACATAACCACCTGTTGTGTTATTTCCTCCAAAACTACCCTGGCCTCGAGAAGGGAAATTCCACCAGGAAATAATCAGCACAAACAACTTTTTACCATACCCTGTTATAATAACCATTACGAGTAAACCCCTCATTTCGTCGCCTAACAACACGCCATAACAAGAATTGCTTCCTATTTATCCGCCCGTAACAGACGAATAAACCCCTTTTTATGAAACTCCTGGCTACCATATATATAGTAAAAACAGAAAGCGAAAAAAAGGAAATCGTTTCCTGCGCTCTCCCAACAGATACTGACCAATGTCGCTTTGTCATTGACCACCCATTATCGCGAGGGAGCCGTCGCCGAGAGGACGCGCTGTGAAATCGGAAAAGCCATAGGAAAACGCCCCTAAATTGTTCGCAAATGACTACCCTCGGCGTTATCACACGTGTAATACTGCCGCTTGTTATTATTATCGTTTCCTGTTATCGTTGCAAGATGGTTCGTTTTCTTCTCGCAGGTGGTGTGAAGTCGCTCTCCTTACCGCCGCTTGTTATTAAGAAAAGAAGTGTGAGAGGCAATTAATGGCCGATGCTTTTTCTTGTCGCTCTCGATTTCTTTCACCAGTAAATGGATTAGGATTAATTTCACGCAGAAATCAGCTAATGAGCGCTGATTACTATCTTCCAAATAGACAAATGCTCGTAGTATGGTTGCTAGCATTCTCTAGACTCATTACTATCATCATTACCAGTATCATGATTATAATCAGCATGGCCGCTTTGAGTTGCGCGATTGCATACAAAAAATATCCTCAGCTCTGGCGATGTTTAAACCATCCTCTTTTTGCATAATGTTGCCATACATCATTATTGCCATATCTATCCGCCCTGTTCGTCCGTCGTTAAACGAGAGTGGTCGTTTAGTCAGATAGTTATGCTCCTACCACATACTGACAAGAAGTAGCGGAGGAGATACAGAAGGCTTTTATGATAACTGCAGCAGTATCATTATTACTATTGGTCTTCCATGATTGGCGTTATCATTATCATTACCGTTATTGCTTTGGGGAATTTCATTATGGAAAATTTCTTATAAAGGTCGTTGCTGTTATCATTGATAAAAGTACTTTTGTTTATAGGTTATTCTTAATCACCGTTATCATTATCATCATTATGATTATGAATATCATCATTATCAGTTTTATCGTTATTGCTATTACCATCGTAATATTTATTTATTTATTTATCTATTTATTTATTATATTTTAATTGTTACTGTTATCACTTCCATCTCTATCATGCTTTATATTGCTATTACCATTCTCCTTAACATCAGCAGCAGTATTACAGCTGTTACTGTTACTATCATTATCATTATAGCATTCTCTATTTCACCATTATCACTGCTGTTGTTATTACGATCATTATCATCCTTATAGCATAAGTAACATCATGTCCTACACTACCTCCACCCCCCCTTCCTCCCTCCCACCCATCTCCCCCTTTAGATAATTCCTCCTTTCCCACCCATCCCCCCGCCCACCCCCCCGCCCCCCACTCCACCCACACCACCCCCACCCAACGCCTCATTTAGCCACGCCTACCTTAATGCTGCCCACTCTCCACTAATGGCATGCATAATTAAGCTACTCCAATTTCTCCCGCGGGAAGGGGGGGGGGGCGGAGGGGGGAAGAGAGGGAATGCGAGGATATGGAAGGGGGTAAGATTGTCGAGGAAGAGGGAGTAGAAGAGGAAAGAATGGGAGGAGGAAGAGGAAGAAGGAGGAGGAGGGAGTAGAAGAGGGGAAAATGTGAGGATGAATAGGGGGAGGAGAAGGAAGATGGAGGGGGAGGGGGAGGAGGAAGAGTAAGAAAAGGGAGGGATGAAGAAGGAGAGGATAAGATGAAAAGGAAGAATGAGGAGGAGGGGAAGGAGTGTAAATGAAGGTAGGCAGAAGAACGACCACGAGAGGAAAGGATAGAGAGAAAAGTAGAAACGGAAAAATAACAATAATGTGACAAGATAAAGGCTGGGTAAGAGGAGATGAAAATTAAGCAGAAAAAGGAAAAAAAGGAAAATATGGAGATGAAAAAAGAAAAAAATGAAATAATAACAAGAAAGGAAAATATAGAGATAAAAAAGGTAAAAAGATGATTGAAGATAGAAGAGTAGGAAGAATGATAGAAAATAATAAA
>NC_091552.1:21220543-21225543 GCF_042767895.1 Penaeus vannamei
ACAAGAACAAAAAAGAAAGAAAGAGAACAAGGAGAAGAGGCAAGAGAAGGAGAGAGATAGAGAGAGAGGCCGAAAAGCGCAAAGCCCCGTCCGGGACACATGCCAGACGGGAGGGTCCGGAGCCCTTCTCGGCGCGCGCAAGAAGGTGGTTATCATCTCGACGAAAACGGGAATTAGTGACATGGGAATTTGATGGGGAACTAAGATAAAGATCAGAGACACGGGCGGCGGCGATCACGGGAGGGGGCACTGATCTGAGATTTACATGGTGATGGAGGGCAATAAAGACTGTCGGGTGAGTATAATCACACGGTATTCTAGGGATTTACAGTCATGTCGGGATTAAAAGAGAAATTTCGGTTGTGAGTTGTATGAGGTAAATATAAACGATTTAAAAGAGGGGTTGTTGTGAGCGGATCTCTTGGTTATGTACGTGAGGGATCCCCGTTTTTTTCTGAAAGGTTGAAATGTAACCCCGAAAATATAATTATTTCGTATAAGTTACTTCCAAATAACAATTATCGTTATAATAGTGAAGTAAATAAAAACAAAAAAGTAATTACATCCCCATTTAATCCTATATTTTGATTTTAAATGCACAGTCAATCGGAGCTTTCAACTGAAGTCCACCAATTCTGAGATAATTGCTTTAATTGCACAGACTGATTAGCGTGAAATACATTATAATAATATTTTATAGTTTGTTACGGAAAGGAATCAATATCTATCGTGTGAGTTTATTCAGTCTATCGAAAAGTTCTTTGCAGATTCCGACCTCTGTCATTTCGCTTTTTTCTGTGTAGACATGCAGACGTATGTGTATGTGTAGCCATGCGTGTGCGTGTGTGTGTGGATGGATGGATGGATGAATGTACGCATGTTTGTAAGTGAGTATTTCAATTATGTGTGTGTGTGTATTCATGTATTTGTGTATGTAAGTATGTATGTATATGTATAAATGTATATAAATATGCGCAATTGTATGTATGTATGCATATACGTACGTATATACGGCTGTGCATTTATATATGTATCCATGGATAGACAAATGTCTGTGCATACATGTATGTATGTATGTATGTTTGTATGTGGGTATGTATGTATGTATGAGTATATGTACTTATACATGCTTGTATGTATGTATGTGTATGTGCGTGTATGTACGTAAATATGCGTTCGTATATGTATGCGTATGTATGTCTGTAAGTATGTATAGATTTATGCACGTATGCATGCACGTATAATTATGATAAAATATATATGAACTTACAGCTGTGCTTGTTTGCAGGAGTTTTGTGTTTCATTTTGTGTATATTACCTGAATGATATAAAATCCCTCCCAAATTTATAAAATTGAATAAAGACCGTACCGCATGATAGCCATTACGCGCAAAAGACTTTTAAAAGTTACTTTGATATTCACTAATACAGAGCTGCAGATTATTTCATCAATATCTTATTGTAAAAGTCTGTATTACATATAATTTTTCAAAAATTATTTAAATCTTTTTCGCTTCAACTTTACCTTTTTTTTGAAGGGATACGAAAGAAAATTTCAACATGTAATAGTAATAATCATTTCAATGGTATTATGATATTTGATTTTTCTTTATTCCCTATTTCTAAACTTACATGTATATATATTTTTTCTTCCTCCACAAGTTCAATCTTTTATGTTGAATGCGAGTTTTTCATAAAACAAAATTTGGGAATCATATAATTTCGTACATATAATTTACTTTTTTCTCCCCTGTCTCTCCTTCACAATATTCCGACTCGAGAACAGACGATAGAATTAGAAAAAAAAAAGATAAAACAATTGTAGATTAAGCGAAATTGCACGAGAAAATTTCATAATGAAAGCATCTGAAATAATTCACATTATCCTTGCCTATATTGAGAAAGAAACCTTCAGTATATTCAACAAACGGTTATCAACAATTCCAAGATATACGTCGTTAGTTCACATATCGGTAATTATCCGAAATCATAATCCCTTTTGTAATATCTCGCTTCCGTGATCATTACACTTTAATAACTATGGCCTTTTCTCCGTGTGGTAATTACCCTTATACAAATCACGTACTAATAACAGCTGATGTTATTGATGTTTTCCAGCATGAATAATCAAATGAGGCCGAACTCTGTGATTCTGTCTTTCCGCTTTTTCTATTGCTGTCTCTCTCTCTCTCTCATTCTTTCCTTCGCTTATCTTCTTTTTCTATGATCTCTCTCTCTCTCTCTCTCTCTCTCTCTCTCTCTCTCTCTCTCTCTCTCTCTCTCTCTCTCTCTCTCTCTCTCTCTCTCTCTCTCTCTCTCTCTCTCTCTCTCTCTCTCTCTCTCTTTTTCTCTTTCTCTCGCTCGTTCTTTCTTTCTCTCGCTCTCTCTCTCTTTCGTTCTTTCTCTCTATCTATCTATCTATCTATCTATCTCTTTCTCTCTCTCTCTCTCTCTCTCTCCCTCCCCCTCTCTCTCTCTCTCTCTCTCTCTCTCTCTCTCTCTCTCTCTCTCTCTCTCTCTATCTCTTTCTCTCTCTCTCTCTCTCTCTCTCTCCCTCCCTCTCTCTCTCTCTCTCTCTCTCTCTCTCTCTCTCTCTCTCTCTCTCTCTCTCTCTCTCTCTCTCTCTCTCTCTCTCTCTCTCTCTCTCTTTCTTTCTCTGTATATCTATCTGTCTGTCTGTCTGCTTCTATCTTGATATCTATCTGTATGTCTGTCTGCTTCTATCTTGATATCTATCTGTATGTCTGTCTGCCTGTTTCAATCTCTATGTTTATCTATCCACCTCTGTCTGTGTGTGACTATCTCTTTCTCTGTATCCTTTCTCCTTCTCTCTTGCACGTATTCCTATCCTCCTTCCTCCCCTTCCCCTCAACACTTGCACGCCCTCTCCCCACTCCCCCCACCCTACCCTCTGTGTGCAGCTGACCTCGGCGACCCCGGGGTCACTCTCCCGTTCCAGTTCCCCGGGGGAGACTGTAGTGCACGCCCACTTCACCACGGAGGAGCTTTATGAGGCCCCATGACCAACCCGCTCATTACCCTGGCGAGGAGAGCTCCGGACGCCCCTCGGAGTTATGCCGGGGAGTCCTCGGAACCGACTCTGTTTGCGAAGGACCCGCATACACGCGCTCCTCGCCAACACGTGAACGCGTCGTTATATACACGGCGATACACGCAAACACGTAGGCTCATAGATATCTACCCTTGTTGGTGGGGGACTTCGACAAACTCGTTAACGCGTGTACACATACAAATACACGCATTCACGTGATGTCTACGTATATATACATACACACAAAAGAAAAAACAATCTCCATACACAGCTTTCGTCCATCCACCCTGACCCATCCCTCCGCCATTTACATTCTTGGCAATATTGAGATGTACGAGATTTAAGTATCGTATCCGCCCACGTGTAAAGAGTCTGTGTGGGCTTGTGGGTGGGCGAGGGGAGGCGTTGGGTGGTCTCTCGTGGGCGTTACATAGAGGAGGTTTGGCACGAGCGACAATGTCACCATAAGGGCGGAAAGCCACGCCCGCAAGTGCCACGGGCGACGGGACCTCTTACTCGGGGTGGAAGCGTGAACGACTGAGGAAGGGAAGGTGTGGGTGAGAGGTAAGGGTAATTCCTTATGGATCCTCTTTATTCTTGCTTTATTAGTGTTATTAGTTTCATCAATGCTGCTCATAATTTTATTAATAGTACCATTCTTTAGTATCATTCTTCTTGTTATTGTAATTGTTACCAAATACTACCATTATTATCAGTGTTATGTTTATTATTATCATTGTTATGATTATCACTTTTATCATTTTTATTGTTATTGTTGTTGTCATGTTTATTATTACTATTATAATTGTTGTTGTTGTTGCTGTTGTTATCATCATTACTATTATTACTATTATTATTATTGTTATCATTATTATCATTATCATTATTATTATTATTATTATTGTTAATATTATTATCATTATTATCATTATTATTATTATTTTTTTTTATTATTATTATTATTATTATTATTATTATTATTATTATTATTATTATTATTATTATTATTATTATTATTATTATTATTATTATTATTATTATTATTGTTATTATTATTATTATTATCATTATTGTTAATGTCATTATTATTATTATTATTATCATTATTATTATTATCATTATTATTTTTATTATTATTATTATTATCATTATTATTATTATCATTATTATTATCATTATTATTATCATTATCATTACTATTATTATGATTATTATTATTATTATTATCATTACTATCACTATTCTTATTCTTCTTATTATTATTATTGTTGTTGCTCCTACTATCATTATTATTTTCACTATCATTATCATCATCATTGTTCTTATTATCAAAATCATTATCATAATCATCGTTATTATTATTTTCATTATGGTTATTGTCCATATAATAATTATCATCATCGTCGTCATAATCATTATCATAACTATTTTCATTATAATTACCATTATTATTACCTTTATTAGTATTATTTATATTATTATTATTATTATCATTACTAATTATTAGCATTATTGTTATCATCACCATCACCATCATCATTATTATTTATCTTTACTATTATTATGTCTCTTACCATTATCACTATTATTACTATTATCATTATTATCTTTGTCTTTACTGTTCTATTACTGTTACTACTCTCATTACTATTATCTTACTACGGTTTTTATAATCATAATTATTATTAGTAGTAACATTATTATTTTTATCATTATTACTGTCATTATCATCAGTATCATTTTTATTAGTATCATCGTTGTTGTTGTTGTTGACATCGCAATTATCATTGTTATTATTATCATTATCATTACCATTATCCTCATCATCATTGCTATTATCATTGTTATTATCATTATTGTTATCATTCATCTTTATTGTCATTATCATTGTTATCCTTATTATTATTGTTGTTATTGCTATATTTTTCATTGTTTTCTATTATCCTCA
>NC_091552.1:21245543-21250543 GCF_042767895.1 Penaeus vannamei
ATGAATATGCAAATGGGGCGGAATGAGGAAGAGGGGAAGGAGGAGGAGGAGGAGGAGAAGGGGGAGGAGGAAAAGGTTAGTGTTATCCATCACGGTGAAGATAACGAGCTATAACCAGGTCCGTTATCTCCACCGTGAAGCAGGAAGGTCAGGGGAATGGAAAGCCAGAAGAGAGACGTGAAGGAAAGGGAAAGAGATAGTGAAGAAGGAAGAAAGAGAGAGAGAGATTGGGAAGGTAAAAGAACCAGAAAGAAGAGAGAGAGAGTGAGTAAGAGAGAGAGAGAGAAGGTCTGGACATGAAAGAAGAAAAAAAATAATAACAGAGAGAGAGAGAGAAGAAGAGAGGAAAGGGCAATAATAATGATAACTAATGATGATAACAATAATAATGACAATGATAACAGTGGTTAATGATACTAAAAATAATAATGGTAGTAACGACAATATTGAAAATGGGAATAATGTTAATAATAATGATTGTAATAACAATAAATATATTGATAATGATAATAATAACAATAATAATGATAATAATAATAACAATAATAATGATAATGATAACAATAATAATGATAATGATAATAATGGTAATAACAATGGTAATTATTATCATAATAAAAATAATAGTAGTAGTAGTAGTAGTAATACTAGAATTGATTGTAGTAATAATCATAGGGATAATGGCAATAGTAATGTTAATAACAATAATAATAATCATAAAATAATAATAATAAAAATGATGATAATTATAATAATAATAATGATAACAATAACAATGGAAACTATAATAACAAAGGCAGTGATAATACTAATCATGATAAAAACAATGGCATTAAAGATAAAGACGATGATAACAATATCACTAATTCTAACATTTAAAAAATGGTAAAAACAATGATGAAAATAATGTTAATAATTGAATTTGTAACAATAACAATGGAGATGATGATAATGATTATCATGATAATAACAATAACATTAATGGTAATAATAATAATGATAATAATAATAATAATAATAATAATAATAACAATAATAATAATAATAATAATAATAATAATAATAATAATAATAATAATGACAATAATAATAATAATAATAATAATAGCAATAATGATAATAGTAATAATGATGATAGTGATAATAATAATAGTAATAATGATAATAATCATTGTAATAATTAAGATAATCACGATAATCATTATCAGTAGTAATAGTGATAATTATGATAATGATTATTCTATTAATGATGATGGTAATAACGATGATAATGATGATGATAATGATAATAATAATAATAATAATAATAATAATAATAATAATAATAATAATAATAATAATAATAATAATGATAATAATAATAATAATAATAATAATAATAATAATAATAATAATAATAATGATAATGATAATAGTAATGATAATGGTAATGATAATGATTATTATTATCATTATTATTACTATCCTTATTATTGTCATTATTATTACTATCATTATAATCATCATCATTATTATCACTATAATGATAATTGGGATGATGATACTGATGATGATGAGGATGAGAATTATAATAGTAATAGTAACAATATTAACATAATGATCACAATGAAAATGATGATAGTATTATTAATATTATGACGTTATCATTATTAATATCTTCACTATCATATTGTTACTATTATCATTATTGCTAATATCATTATTATTATCATTAACATTATTATTATCATTACTATTATTATTATCATTATTATTATTATTATTATTATTATTATTATTATTATTATTATTATTATTATTATTATTATTATTATTATCATTATTATTATTATTATTATTATTATTATTATTATCTTTATTATTATTATTGTTATCATTATTATCATTATTATTATCCTCATCATTATTATTATTTTCATTATTATCCTTATTATTTTTATTATTATTATTATTATTATTATTATCATTATTATTATCATTATTACTATCATTATATCATTAATATTATCATAGTTATTTTAGTTATCATTACTATTATCATTACCAATATCGTAGTTATCATTAACGTTATCACCATCATCATAATAGTTATCGTTATCATAATTGCGAATACAACTATTATAAACCTTATCATTATTACTATTATAATGATTATTATGGTAATTGTTATAATTTATCAACGTTAATATTTTGTTATCATCATGATTTTTGTTATTATTATAGATATTATTATTCTTACTTCATTATTGTCATTATTGTTATTCATAATTTTACCAATAACGCTTTTATTTTTTGTATCATTATTATCATTATCAATATGATGATGATCCTTGTCATTATCATTATCATTAATATTACTGTCATTATTATAATTATTATCATCACTATTATTATTAAAAATTTTTGCTAACTATTATTATTACGATCATTGTTGCTACTAATAATAATAACGACTGAAATAGTTGTATTATCATTTTAACAATTGTCATTATCATCATTATTATTCCTATTATAACTATTAATAATATCATCATTATCATTATTATCATCATCATTACCATTGTTCTTATAATTTTCATTACTATTATTATTACCATTGATGTTATTATCATTATTATTATCTTATGTTTATTATAACTATTTATGGCATTATCATTATCATCATTTTATCATTATCCTGATTACTATCACTAAAATTATTATCATTATGGTTTTCATTATTGCTTTCGATACTATTATTGTTGTTATTGTTATTGTTATTATTGTCTTTATCACTATTACCATTACTATCATTATTATAACTGTTGTAATTATTATCAATAACATTACTATTATCACTACCATTGTTATTCTCATTACTCTTTATATCATATCAATATTATCACTATTATTAATATCATCATTATTATCATTTTTATCATTATCATTATCATTTCAACGTTATTAATATTATCATTATTATATATTCTTACATCATTATCATTGATATCATCATTATAATTTTCAATATCATTACTGTTATGATCAACATCTTTACCATTTTTCTTTTTCATTGTTACTATTAGCAGAGTAGTAGCAGTAGTAGTTGTACTAATATCCTAAATTATACCATCAATAATAATGATATCATTATTGTCAACATTATTAATATTGGGGTTATTGGTGCTGTTGTTGTTTTAATATCTTTATTATTTTCATTACTATTATTATCTCTATCATTATCATTATCATTATCATTATCATTATCATTATTACTATAATTATTATTATTATTATCATTATCATTATCATTATCATTATTATTATCATTATTATTATTACTATTATTATTACCTTTGTTATTATCATCAATGTCATTATTGCTATTGTTATTGTGTTGATGTTATCATTATCATTATTCTTATATTTACCATTACTATGATTATTGCTTTGATCTTTAATGTTATCATTTATATTATTACTATTAATGTTAGCATTCTGTTATATCTATTAAAATATTACTATTATCATTATCATTATTATTCGCATTAGCATTACTTTTATCATCATTGTCATTATTATCATTATCATTGATGTTCTTTTTACTATTTTTATTATTATCAATAACAAGGATAACAATAATGATCATGATAACATTGATGATAATGATAATGATATTGATAGTAGCGGTTGTAGTAGTAGTACTTTTAATAATATTGATGATTACAATAGATTTGATATTCATTATCATTTCTCTTACTATTGTTGTTGTTATTATCATCATTATTGCTGCTGCTGTTGTTATTGTTATCATTGATATAATGTTATTATCATTATCAAAATTATTATTATTCTGATATTATCATCATCAAAATTACTATTATTCTGATATCATCATTATCAAAATCATTATTATTCTGATATTATCATTATCAAAATTATTATTATTAATATTCTCATCATCATCATTATCATTATTATTATCATATTTTTTGTTGTTGTAAATATTATTACCATTATTATTATTACTATTACTAATATTACTATTATTATCATCTTCCTTATCATCATTACCATAATCTTTAACATTATCATCATTATCATGACTGCTATCATCTTTATCACTGATTCCGTAATCTTCATCATAATTGTTATAGTTACTGTTTTTAATCTTATCGTTAATTTTATAACAATTTCATTAACCTAATATTTACCACCATCACTGATACCATCGTGTTGATAAAAAATGATAATTCGAATAATAAAATCCGTTATGATGATAAATATTAAGAATATACAATTATAACAACACGAAACAACAAAACAACATATTAACACTGACACGAACACTTACCACAACAATAAGAAAGCAATACAAACACCATTGGTTTTGTAATAAGGATAAGAACGATGCAATCATTGTCCTTGTAATAACGTTAAAAGAATACACCATTGTCCTTGTAATAACGATAAAAACAATACATCACTGTTCTTGTAATAACGATAAAAAATACGAACATCCTAGTTCTTGTAATAATGATAAAGATAATACATAATTGTTCTTGTATTAGTGGTAAACATCACTGTTCTTGCAATAATGATAAAACCAATACCAACATCATTGATCTTGTAATAACAGTAATGATGATTTAAAAAACAATACAAAACACTACAACCATAACAAAAACACACAACCACAACAAAAACACACAACAACAACCACAACAAAAACACACAACAAAAACACACAACAACAACCACAACAAAAACACACAACCACAACAAAACCACACAACAACAACCACAACAAAACCACACAACAGCCACAACAAAACCACACAACAACCACAACAAAAACACACAACAACAACCACAACAAAAACACACAACAAAACCACACAACAACAACCACAACAAAACCACACAACAGCCACAACAAAAACACACAACCATAACAAAAACACAAAACAACAACCACAACAAAAACACCCAACAACAACCACAAAAAACACACACAACAA
>NC_091552.1:21268043-21270543 GCF_042767895.1 Penaeus vannamei
ATAGTAATTTGGATGATAGAACGATAGATAGTGATAATGATAATGAACATAATGGTAATGATCATAATAATACAGTGATGACAATAACACTAAAACGAAAGATATAATGATAATGGTGATTAATATGGATATTGGCAATAATACTAGCTCGGCAGATATAATGGTGGTGTTGATTTTGATGAAAATGAGTAATAATGACAACACTTCCACTGTATCAACAGCTCTGTAATAATTTATATAATTATCATTATTATTACTGCCATCATTTTTTTCTGAAATTGCGATTAAAAAGTGCATCAATAGTTATGCGGTATTCTTAAAGTACGATCTGTGGGTATGGTGACATTCTGCGAATAACCAGCACACCTAGGGAATAAATAAAGAGGCAAAGGATACTAATATTGATTATTGCATTTATATCTAACACACAGATAAAGTGACATCGCATATCCGTTAACAATTAGGCCTATTCCTACAAAATGAAATTTAAAGACTATATCTATACTGCTGGCAAAAGGTCATTAATTGTTATAGATTGGGATTTCAGGCAACGAACCCGCAGATTGTTAGTGAACGAGTGAATCTGAAATATAACTATATGTGAACGACGGTGTTAAAATTAATCGATATAATGGTGTTCTAAAGATGTTTTCTGCGGCGCATTGTCTTATAACACTGTCTTGCCTCTCCAGTGTTGCCAGATTTGTAGTGGGACTGGCATTAAATCCTCAAAAAAAGACTGTGATCAAGACACAATAGACAGTAACAGTAATAAAGATATTGATAATGACAGCAGTAATATAGTGGAAATTAGAAATACAGAATATGGAAATCTAAGTGAGGCAACAGTGAAAAAAGAGAAAGAGAGAGAGAGAGAGAGAGAAATTTATAATATAATAATAATAATGATAATAATAATGATAATAATAATAGCTATTATTATCATTAGTCGTAGTAGTAGTAGTAGTTGTAGTAGTAGAAGTATAATTATGAGAGTGAGAGAGAGAGAGAGAGAGAGAGAGAGAGAGAGAGAGAGAGAGAGAGAGAGAGAGAGAGAGAGAGAGAGAGAGAGAGAGAGAGAGGAGAGGGAGAGAGAGAGAGAGAGAGAGTGAGAGAGAGAGAGAGAGAGAGGGGGGGGGTGTTTATATATATAAATCCTTAATATAGACAGCTGAAGAGATAGGTACATATATACAGTGTGCCTGTGAGAAAGAGAGGGAGAGAGAGACAGACAGATAAACAGATTAAAAGACAGACAGATGGAGAGATAGATACATATAGACAGAGAGAGAGAGAGAGAGAGAGAGAGGGGGGGGGGGAGGGAGGGAGAAAGAAAATGATAGACAGAGAGAGAGAATGACCAATTCAAAGCAAAAATAAAATCTGAGCAAAAGTGCAAATGATACATATTCATATCAAATAGATTATTTACGTGAACTGAAAGTCACCTGAATAGAGACTAAATATCAATACAGGTTTTATGAGATGAATTAGTTAATGTTTTATTAGGAAAGGACGAAGACCGATGCATTTTAGAGCTGAAATAAATTATAGAATAAGCAATGACGGGAATTGAAGGTCAAACCTGTATAATTCAATTTATCATTATTATTCTAATTTTTTTATTTCGTTATTATCATTTGTGTCAATATCGTTATCGTTATATCTATTACTTCCATCCTTATCACTGCTATCATTGTCAATGTTATTATTTTTGTTATCATCATTACTATGATTATTACCATTATCATAATCATTATCCCATTATCCATCATTATTATCAGGAGTAGTAATATCATTGTCATTATCATTATTACTATTATCATTATCATTCGTAATAGTAGTAGTAGTAGTACTGTTATTAATATCACTACTATCATTATTGTTGTTATTAGTAGTAGCAGTAGTACCGATATCATTATCATTAACATCATTGATATTATCATTATCACTTACTGTAATTATCATCATTATTATCATCATCATGATTATTATCATCATTATCATTATCATTATTGCTATCATCATTATCATTATCATTATTGCTATCATCTTTATCCTTATCATTATTGCTATCATCACCATCATCATTATTATCTTTATTATTGTTATCATTATTATCATTACTATTATTGTTACCATTATTATCATGATTATTATCATTATATCCTTATTGTTTTTACTATTATCATTGTTATCATTATCATTACTATTACTATTATTGTTATTATTATTATTGGTATGATTATCATTATTACTATTATTATCATTATCATAATTCTCGATGTTATTACTATCGTTGTTATTATTGCCATTATCATTATCGTTATTGGTATCATTATCATTATCATTATTATCATAACTAATACTAATATTGATATTATCATCAACATTACTATTATTATTGTCACTATTATGTAATTATATATTATCCTTTTTAAGATCATTATTATCATAACCATCTTTATCGTTATCATTATTACTACTGCTATCATCATTT
>NC_091552.1:21280543-21290543 GCF_042767895.1 Penaeus vannamei
TATTGTTATTGTTATTATTATTATCATTATTATTATTACTATTATTATTATTGTTATTATCATTACTATCATTATTATTATTATCATTATTTCTTCTTCTTCTTCTTTTTACTTATTTCATTGTTTAGATCTGAATATAGAATATGTTTCTCTCTTCCTTCTAACGTATTTGAGTACCGCGTTGACATCGCCCGCTGACAACCTTTGTCATTTCGGGAACTGCTGTCAATCCACTTAAGATGTCAGCAAATCGAATCACTTTTCAACTTTTTTTTTTTCTTTTACTCTTAACTTAATCTCTTCCATGACATCGAAATGGCTTAGCGGACGGACCCAGAACCTTCGGGATATCTTTAATTAACTAATTATGGTTTGGGTAATTACCTTTATAGATTATTAGCGAAGGAGTGGCTGTCGCTTGGCTGGATCGGTGTCTTCATTCTCCTCTTTCTGTTGTCGCTTGTTTTCTTTATTTTCTTCTTTTCTCCTTTGGTTCTCCTTAGATATTTTTTCTTCGGTTTCTCTCTCTCTCTTTAAGGGGGTACGGGGGGAGGGGGGAAGAATATCCTCTCATCTTCGTTTTCTTATTCTCTCTCTATCGCCATTCCCCTATTCATCTTTTTTTCAATTTTTTTCTCATTTTCTCATTTTCCTATTCCTCTTTTCTAGTCTTCCTGCCCCTCTCCATATCCCTTCCAATTTCTCCTCTTCTTTTTCCCTTTCTTCTCCCCACCCCTTTCCCTTTTCCCTTCATTCCCTCTTCTTTCTTCCTTCCGTCTCCTTGTTTTCTTTTACACTCCCCTTCTCCCATCCTTCCCTCATGCTCTCTTCAATTTCTTTCCCTTTTTCCTCCTTCCTTCCACTATTCTCTTCCCTCCTATCCTCTCCTTTCTTTCTCATTCTCCTCCCATTTCCTTTCACCCTTCCCCTTCTTCCCCTTCCTCCCCTCCTCCCTTCTTCCCCTTCCTTCCCTCCTTCCTTCTTTCCCTTCTTCCCCCTCCTCCTTTCTTCCCTTCTTCCCCTTCTTCCCCTTCTTCTCTCCCTCCCCCACTTCCCCCTCCTCTCTCCTTCCCCCTTCCCCTTCTTCCGCCTCTTCTCTCCCTCCCACTTCCCCCTCCTCTCTCCTTCCCCTCTTCCCCCTCCTCTCTCCTTCCCCTTCTTCCTCTTCTTCCCCCTTTTCTTTCCCTCCCCCTCCTCCCCTCTACCCAACCCCCTTACCTGTACTGTTGCATTGTAATTGTCTGTATTTATGATGGCTGATTCCTTATCATTACGCATTATTTATATATCATTATCATATTCAACAATCTTATTATAATTTTTTAAAAGGTTATATAGTGCACCCGTTTTATAGTGTCTAAGGTCTTTTCTGTTTTGTCATTGCGTTTAGATGAGGAATGTTGTTGTGTCAGAATCTGTGTTGGGAGTCGAGGAGAGTGCAGGTGTGTGTTGCTAGCGAGATGCGATGTGTTGAGGAATGCAATATTGCCTTTTCGTTGCATTGTGACGTTATCAGGGTTTTAGAATGTCTTCTTTTTTCTAAATGTAGTTTTTATTTCTATCTAATGTAATTCTAAGTATAAAAAGAAGAAGAAGAAGAAGAAGAAGGAAGAAAAAAAAAAAAAAAAGCAAAGTGAAGCATAAGAAAAAGGTTTTGAAAAAACTTAAGATGATTTTCAAGAGAAAAAAAAAACAGTTAGTAAATTCGAGTCTTTTCAAGTTATATATCTTTTAAATATATTTACCCATGGAAGGTAAACAGATCAACAGACAGATAGATAGATCGATAAATAGATATGAATTTAAATGTGTATAACTAGCCTCTCAGACAAGACCTCTACCACTCCAGATGTGCCCAGAGTGAGTAGCATGACATTATATCATATGTGTGTGTGCATATGTATACATACATACATATATATATGTGTATATATATGTATATATATATATATATATATATATATATATATATATATATATATATATATATATATATATATATATATATATATGTATATATATATATATATATATATATATATATATATATATATATATATATATATATACATATATATATATACATTTATATATATATATATATATATATATATATATATATATATATATATATATATTATAAATATACATATATATATATATATATATATATATATATATATATATATATATATATATATATATATATATATATATTCATATATATATATCATATATATATATATATATACATATATATATACATATATAAATATATATATACATATATATATATATATATATATATATATATATATATGTATATATGCATTATATATGTATATATATATGTATATATATTTATATATATTTACATATATGTATGTTTGTATGTATATATATACATATATATATATATATATATATATATATATATATATATATATATATTTATATATATATATATATGTATATATATATATATACATATATATATATATATATATATATATATATATATATATATATATATATATGTACATATGTATGTATGTATGTATGAATACATATATGTGTGTATATGTATATATATATCTATATCTATCTATCTATCTATCTATCTATCTATATATATATATATATATATATATATATATGTATGTATGTATGAATACATATATGTGTATATGTATATATATATATATATATATATATATATATATATATGTGTGTGTGTGTGTGTGTGTGTGTGTGTGTGTGTGTGTGTGTGTGTGTGTGTGTGTGTGTGTGTGTGTGTGTGTGTGTATGTGTGTGTGTGTGTGTGTGTGTGTGTGTGTGTGTGTGTGTGTGTAGAAAGAGAGGAGAGAGTGTGGGAGAAAAAATATTTATATAATCTTGGAATATCATTCATTTCATAGATCTGATAGACCAATAACAACAGAAGATACAGGAATACCTCACTATGGTAGAGGTGATAGACAGACATCGCTAGAATATCAGCATAAAATACCACACATAGCCTCGTCGATCAGTTAAAAATATCTTTAAAAAAAACTCATACAATGTCTGATCAACACCCCCCCCCTCCCCCTCCCCATCTTCCTTGATGTTGATCAACGTCCTGCCCTTATATGGATCGCCCCTACCTATGGCACCATGTCTCCTCCCCTTCCTCCTATCCCTCCGTTCATCATCCTTGTCTTTCCCCTTGCCGAGCGCCCTTACTCATCCTCCCGTATCGATCATCCTTACCTTCTTCCCGTGTCAATCACCCCCCCCCCCCCCCGTGGATAACCCCCTTCGTTGCCCCGTATGTCGGTAACTCCCTTCTCTGTCATTATCCCCAGGCCCCACTCCTCCCCCTTCCCCGTGTGGGTAAGCCACTCCGTTACTCTTTACGTCGGTCGCCCCTTTCCCTGCCCCTAACCCCTTGCCCCATCCTTTCCCCTCTCAAAACCCCCTTCCCCCCAAAATAAAAAACCCTTCCCTCGAAAACCCCCCCCCCCCCACACACACATACACACAAAAAAAAACCTTACCCCCCAAAACCCCCTTCCCCATGTAGATAACCCACCCCCTTATGTCGATCGCCCTCCCATGCCACTATCCCCATGACCCCCCCCCCCCCCGCCCACCGTCATGCGCGCCCGAACCCAGGGCGGCCCCATACCCCTCGAGAACGGCCCCGGCGCCCGCTCAAGCGCCACTTCCAACAGCTCTATCGCCAATCAAACTCCATCACAACGACCGCCTTTGAGCTGTTTGTTAGCTATCTGCCAGAGCCAATTATGATATTTGCATTATGATAATCTCAATGCAAGGAACCGTCAGCGGGCATATGGTTCGCGATAACTTCCGCGGATAAAATGAAATTACAGGCTTTATCATATGTGCGCAGGCATTATGCGAACGGCGCGTCTTTTCGGGGATTCATAATTTGCAGACGAACGCGATAACCAGCTGTCGCGTGACGTCATCAAAATGGCCGCGCTAAACAGAATATGGACGTCTACCTGTAATTACCGAGGGCATGGATTCTGCTTCTTTATTTCGCCATTATTAATCCCTGTCTTTGGTTTCTCCTCTCGTTTTATGCGCTTGCGGCAAGCATGCAGGAGGAGTGGACGGCCGGAATTTATCATGCATCCTGATTTCGTATACAGGCAGTACGAGAACCAAAAGATAGGAGTGTGAAGAGTAGAAGAAAGAAAAGGAAGGAAGGACAGGAGGAGGAGGAGGAGGAGATGGGAGATGAGAAGTAGGAGATAGGGGAGAAGGAGGAGGGGGAGATGGGAGATGAGAAGAAGGAGATAGGGGAGAAGGAGGAAGAGGAGGAAATGGGAGATGAGAAGTAGGAGATAGGGGAGAAGGGGGAGGAGGAAGAGATGGGAGATGAGAAGTAGGAGATAGGGGAGAAGGAGGAGGAGATGGGAGATGAGAAGTAGGAGATAGGGGAGAAGGGGGAGGAGGAGAAGATGGGAGATGAGAAGTAGGAGATAGGGGAGAAGGAGGAGGAGATGGTAGATGAGAAGTAGGAGATACGGGAGAAGGAGGAAGACGAGGAGGAGGAGGAGGTGACAGAGTAGGAGGAGGAGGAGGAGCGGGAGGAGAAAAAGAAGAGGAGGAGGAGGTGACAGAGTAGGAGGAGGAGGGGGAGAAGAAAAAGAAGGAAAAGAGGAGGAGGTGAAGAAGACTGAGGCTGAAAAGAAGAAGAAAAAAGCAATAGAAAAAGGAAAAGAAAAAGCAGTTGAAGAAAAAAAAACGGAGAAAAGAAGATAGAGTAGAAAAGCATTCCGTCCAGAAACGATCTAAAAGGTTGAAAGAAATTTTCTGCTATCTCACGAGGCGGAAAAATAATTCTGGATCTGCCACAGTCATCTTGTTATCATAGCGCAGGAGAAGAGAGTTTAACAACCGCCTCACCCGTTGTTAAGGGGAATAACCGAGGCCTGATGCGAAGCCCCGTCCGTGAAGATTGCGATGCTAAACTCTTAGAAGTGTTAATAAATATGCAAAGGAAGAAGATAGAGCCGCCCGATACGAAGCAATGGGAACGCGTATCGAGGAGGATCAAATGCAAATATAAATCTCCTGCAACTTTATCAAGCGTGCAAAACGGGATGATCGTTGTCGTAATGCAGTAATCACCGTATTTCTTATTTTCTGTTTTTCTCTTTCTTTTTTTCTTTTTTTTTATGGAGGGTTAAATATGCGCCAGTCTCTCTGTGGCAATTTGTAAATAGATATCTATTTACTCTTTTTTTCCCTCTTCTGTGATGAGTATGTAATCGGATGATGAATTTACATCTAAACAGCAGTTCAAGTTATCATCTTGTTTCACTGTTTTTATAATTTCCCTAATAATCTTTTTCTTTCTGCCTTTCCCTCTCTCTTTCTATTTGTCTCTCACTCTCTCTTTCTCTCTTTCTCTCTCTATTTCTCTCTCTGTCTCTCTCTGTCTCTCTCTGTCTCTCTCTCTTTCTCTTTCTCTCTTTCTCTTTCTCTTTCTCTTTCTCTTTCTCTCTCTTTTCTCTTTCTCTCTCTCTCTCTCTCTCTCTCTCTCTCTCTCTCTCTCTCTCTCTCTCTCTCTCTCTCTCTCTCTCTATCTATCTATCTATCTATTTATCTATCTATCTATCTATCTATCTATCTATCTATCTATCTATCTATCTATCTATCTATCTATATATGTATGTATATGTCTGTTTACCTATCATTATCTGTCTATTCTGTCTGTCTATGTTTCTATATGTCTGCCTATCAATCTATCTCAGTCTCTGTCTCTTTATCTACATTATATCCCAGAAAGTTTACAGACGTGGTGAATCTGCCTTGTACCTCCACCTGCCCCAGCTGTCCGTCTTGGTTCCCTCCACCCCCCTCCACCCCTATCTTCCGAAATCTCTTCCAGTTTAACCCCTCCCCCCCTTCTCCCTTCCCATCCCTTCTCCCCCTACCCCACCCCAAGCCCTGTCTTGAGTAAAAAAAGAAAAGAAAAAAAGAGGGAGAATAATAATAAAAAAAATAAAAGAAGATAAAAACTGCCACAGGAGAAGCAGCTGTCGACAGAGATGTGATGCCTTTCCGCCTTATAGAAAATGGAATGTGGATTAGCACCTGCGTCGAAATAAACGACAAATTGGATATGTTTTATTGTAAAGCGAAAAAAGTGTACCCGAAAATAAGAGAAATGAAACGTGTTTAAGTTTCTTGTTTATCGTATCCCCGAGACAAAGGAATTAGATAGACGTTTAGATCTCATACCTGCTTATTTTTTGCTCATTTTCTTGTTTTCTTGTCTTTGTCAAAATAAATGTCATACAACTGGTATATTAGCTGTAGTTTTCGTGAAAGCAAAATAAGCTTAGATATTTCTGAAGTGTATTGCAGAATGGACCAGCTTACAAAGAGAGAAACAGACAGACAGACAGAGACAGACAGACTGACTGACAGACAGACAGAGACAGACTGACTGACTGACTGACTGACTGACTGACTGACTGACTAACAGACAGACAGACAGACATACAGAAGACATACAGACATGCAAGAAGAGCAGAGAGACAGAAAGCGAGAGAAAATGAGGAAGACTGCTTCTCTCTCCCGGCTCCTCCTCCACCTTCTCGAGAATGTCTCCAACGCCCTGGTCCCCGTCTTGTCATTCTTCTTGGTAGCGGCTGTTTGTTAACTCAGCGCCTCGGCCACAGCGCTCATTACCCCCCTTATCGCCAGGCCTTATCTCTCCGTCGTTGAGTTCGTCCGGAGCAGAAGGATTTGGGGGTCGAGGCGCCTGGGGAGAGACTGCTTTCCAATGTAGCGTGTTGATGCATGTACATATAAATGAATTAATAAATATGTGTAACTATACTCTTGCACACGCATAAATGTGTGTTTGTGTTAGTGGCGTATTGTATGTATATATAGATCAATTGTGGCGTATTGTATGTATAGATAGATCAATTGATTCATGTACGAGTATGTATACACACATATAGTGTGTGTGTATGTGAGAGAGAGAGATGGAGAGAAAAAGATAGAGGGAGATAGAGATAGAGAGAGAGAGAGAGAAAGGAGGGGGGGAGGGAGGGAGAGAGGGAAAGAGAGAGAGGAGGTATGGAGGAGGGAGGGAGGGAGGGAGGGAGGGAGGGAGGGAGGCAGGGAGGGAGAGAGAGAGAGAGAGAGAGAGAGAGAGAGAGAGAGAGAGAGAGAGAGAGAGAGAGAGAGAGAGAGAGAGAGAGAGAGAGAGAGAGAGAGAGAGAGAGAGAGAGAGATTCGTACATAGATATACATACATACATAGGCAGGTAGACAGAGAGATAGATAAATTAGTATGCGGGTAGTTAGGTAGGTAGATAGGTAGACAGATAGATACATAGATATATACATACATATATGAATAAAGATAGATAAATGTGTGTATATCTGTATATATACACGCGCGCGCAAGCGCGCGTATGTGTGTTTGTGTGTGTCTGGATCTGTGTAAATGCTTGTGTGTCATATAATATTAGATATGATGATTATTGGTACATTTTGTATGGCACTTGCTCCCTTTTTTATTAATATCACCTTTATCCAGATCGCTGGTGAGGGAAACTCAGACAATCAACACAGACAGATTCTGGCCATGTCCAATCTGTAAAGAATCTATAGGCCTACTGGTGATTATTAGGCTTACTTTTAAGTTTGTAGCTTGCCTCTCCTGACAGAATTCCCAGACTACCTTGTACGTTATTAATAATTTGTGTTAAAGCGTAGCGCAGTTTGAGAGCTTAAACGAGTGGTTATAGAAGATAGGCCTATCAATAACTCCTAATGAAACTAGATTACTCGATGTTAATGACCTTCTTGTGTTCTTTACCGATAATGGTAAACAGAGATTGTGTTTTTCATTACAACGAACAGAAAGATAAGATAGAAATACATTTGCAAGTCTTCTAAGAATGCAATGTTTTGATAGTCTCTAAGGCCGTCGATGTTACAGTTATCAGTGTCGATGGTTTCTTATCAATCTTTATACTGTTCGTTTCTTTTATCATAGTCAACTCACTACCACAACATCCTTGTACAATGGGTATTCTTTTGGCAAGTCTAAATTTTCCTCTCAACTACTGACTTACCTGACGATATCCTCCGCATATAAATGAACCACTTTAATCTGCCTTCATGGTTAATTCAACCCCTTAACCTGAAATCAACTCCCAAGTTACCATGAAGTTCTGAACACGACTCCCCCCTTTTCCTGTGACCTTTCTGTGAACTTCTCCGTCAACCCTCCCACAGACTATGCTTCCTCCAAGGTTTGTCCTCCAGGTAGGCGCGCCACCGGAAGGGCTAATTAGCTGTCCTCCTGCCCATTTTACCTGTGCGTTACCTGTGAGAGAGAGAGAGACAGAGAAGGAGAAAATAAAGACCTTCGTAATTATTACATAAGGCAATTATGTGTTACCAACGGCAGGTTAGGAGGACGCATGTGTTCCGTGACCTTCCTCCGCGGCGGAAGATGGCAGGAAGTCCAAGAAAGCCTCGAAGAACAATAACAAGAGCAAGGTGTTAAGGTCACGAGACATTGTTATTTAGGCTCAATTACCGAGGAGCGACGGTAGGCCTGGGCGCTTCCTGTTCGAATGAATGATTGGGTGTTGGCCATCATGTCGGGCGTCGGTGGGCGCGCGAGCTCCTAAGTGCGCGATCAAGCCAAGGGGCGGCGAGGCGTTGGCTTGTTCGAAACGAGGATTTTCTACGGGGTCTATCCTGTGGACGAAGGGACACGCTGTTGCCGCTACTGCAGCTTCTCCTGTCGATCATGATGATAATGGTAGTAATGATAATACTAATATAATAACATTGATAATAGTAATTACGATTATTATTATCATTATTGTTTCATTCTTATCATTACTATCATTATTACTACAATACCTATCATTACTATTATTATTATTATTATTATTATTATTATTATTATTATTATCATTATTATTATCATTATCATTATCATTATTGTTATCATTATCATCATTATTATTATTGTTATCATTATCATCATTATTATTATTGTTATCATTATTATTATTGTTATCATTATTATTACCATGATCATTATCATTACAATGATAATAATAATAATCATTATTATTATCATTATTATTATTATTATCATTATCATTATTATTATTATTATTATTATTATTATTATTATTATTATTATTATTATTATTATTATTATCATTATTATTATTATTATCATTATCATTATTATTATTATTATTATTATTATTATTATCATTATTATTATTATTAATATTATTATTATCATCATCACCATCATCATCACAATTTTTATCATTACTTATTATCATTATCATTATCATTACTGTTATCATCATTAGTAAAAGCAATATCTTTATCATTAACATTATTGTTCCAGTGATTTTGCTGTTATATCACTATCATTGTTATTATCACTATCAGTAACTGTTAGTAGCAATTGTATTTTTTATTGTTACCACTACGGTTAGTAGTCGTAGCAGTAATAGTAGTATTGCTGTTATCTTCACTGTCATTGTCATCATTATCATTATCATTGTTGTCATTGTTATCATCATTGTTATCATTATACTTATTATTATTACTGCTATCATTGTTATCCTTATCATCATTATCATCATTATTATGATTATTATTATTATCATTATTATCGTTGTTGTTATTGCTGTTATTATTGCTGTTGTTGCTATTACCATTATCATCATCATCAATACCATCATAATTAAGGTTGTTGTTAATTTTATTGTTTTATCATTATCACCATCATTATTATTATGATAATCATCATCATTATCATTATCATTATTGTTGTTCTTCGTATTTTTCTAAATAGTAGTATTGATTTTACCACTATCAATATCCTTATTGTTATTATCATTTTATTTTTTTATCATTATAATTTATGTTTTATTAATATTATTATCATTATTATCATCATACTTTCAGTACT
>NC_091552.1:21295543-21298043 GCF_042767895.1 Penaeus vannamei
GTGGAGGGTGGGGTGGGGGCAGCTCCCGGGGTTCTACGGAAGCCAAAGGACCACCCAAAGGGCACCCGGAGCCGTCCTCCACACATCCTTTGGGCACCGGAATAGGCCTTGATGGGAAGGACCTTTGCCGGCTGCGACGACAATAAAACCCTTTGGTGTGTAAAGGTGCTGCGAGTGGCGACTCCTTGGGAACAGAGCGTGGACTGTATTTAGAACAATAGGTTTAATAAACCTCATATGTTAGATCTATATTACATAGCAAATGTGATACATTTTAAGATGGGCAGCGAAGTTAAAGTAGACGAGTCCTTTCAAACTCTCCCAATTCTATTCGAGTTTATTAATAGTACGAAAATAACATAGCAGAACGGCAATCACGAGACAAGTCCTATTTGAGCAACGAGCACGTCAGGAGTTGCAAAAATATGCTGTCATATATCAGAACACTCACCAAATACTCCTTGCTTCGCGCCTTGGAATTATCCGTAACGCAGTGAGCCCCAGAGTGCGGATGAGTCAATAATAAATAATAGCAGCAGCCCGTAGCAGTCCATAATCATACAAGCTCGTAATTACCCAGTCCTCCGGAATAACAATAAAATTGCCGTGAGTTCCACGCTCTTCGCGAGTCCCCCTGTTACTCATAGAAAACGAGAATCGCCTCGGCCACCCAAGCGGCCGACGTCGGAAGAGGCTGCAGCGTCGCACCGTCACCGGGCGCGGGCGTGCTCCGAATTTACAACGTCTCGGTAAAAAAGCAAAGAATGTAATGATGAATATATTTTTTCTTGTTATGGGTATTTCGTGTTGTTGTTTTCGCTCAATTTTAAGTACTACAAAAAGCTCGCGAAAGCAGTATGAATGAAAAAAAGAAGGTTAGTATATTATTAGTATTGTACTAGTATAGTTTCCGTCAACGCCCGCCGTTGGCAACGCTGAGATGCCACGGGAGCAAAAAATATATAATAACATAATTATTCCTCGATGACTGAATCACCAGTGACAGGTTACACAGGATGTCAGCGCGGCAATGGTTATCGATGGCCTTCCCTCTCGCCTCACAATGGACTCCCAAGATCGTTTGAATTCAGAGCACCGATTAAATTCAAACCAAAAAAATAAGAAAAAAGAAAAGGCGGGAAAAGGTCTATTCTACTCTAGAAGCTTGAGTGGACGTAGTGAGTTTGAATATGTTTTTTTTTCTTTAATTCTATTTTTTTTCTATTTATATTTTTTTACTTCGTATTCTGATATATGGAAGCCTGGTGAGTTTTCGTAATTTTGGGATTTTAAAGGTAAAACTTAATATGAATGTTATTTAGAATAGCGAGACGGGTTTGAATGTCGTTGCATGTACGTAGAAACTTAGATTAGTTCAACGTTTTAGCTCTGATGAACAGGAGAACGATGGAATTATTCATAGAATGCATGAAACACCCACTACTCGTTTCACATTTTTGACAACATTACCCAAATTCGAAAAAAGAAAGAAAAAACGAGAAAAAATTATAAAAATAAGTTTGCTTCTATGATAGTCTCTCGCTTTTCCCCGCAGCAAACAACGAATAAAGGAGAAATTCACTTGTTTTATATCGTGACATCGAAAACAGACGAAAGCCACAAAAAAGGAAGGGAAAAAACAGACACCCCGACCGCAGATCGCCAGGACACCGAAAAGAATAGACACGGTGTTCCTAATGTCTTCATTTGGAGTATGACTGCGCTTCCTGTGGCAGAGAAAACGTTTCATCCCATCATCCTACTTGTGCGACACTTGCGTCATCTCTCTCTCACTTCGTTTATCGTCGATGATCTACGAGAAGTGAACGCTGAAAGAGTCATTTCGTTGGACCGGAAGTCTTACATTATGGCGTGCAAAGTGGTGATCTGTATTTTTTCTCTCTTTCTCTTTTTTTCCCGAAGAACCGGCGGGATAACCGAAATTATGATACCGCAGAAGACTCTTACGACCGAGATAAAATCAGCGTGATGACAGATTTTACTTTAATTGATGATATTGGTGAATATTTCCCTCGAGCAGGTTCTTAAAATCTGCTGCGTGAGAGAGGGAAAAACAAGTCACCATTCCTGGAATACGTTTAATCTTTTATGATCGCATTTTAATACTTGATGGGCTGGGGAGGCGTGGCCAACTCATCCCTCGTATTTGCGTCCTAATGGGTGACAGGGCGAACCCCTCAGGGCTGCCAACCACACGAATTCGTGCCCGATCATTGACGGATGACACTTCACCTTCAGGATTGCCAACATAAACGTATAGATGTCATTATTATACTCTGGATTTTCAGAAGCTTTTCAGGTGCTTCATAACCTCTTCTTGCATATATTAATATCTATTCCTAAACTGATGATTTGATATTCTAAACGTTAAGTGATTATTATATTTAACTTTTTTGGGGGAGGGGGTAATTGCCAACCGTTTAATATTCGATGGAGGGAAGCTGCCATTATTTTTCTTTTTTTATCTAGACCTCTCTCT
>NC_091552.1:21315543-21320543 GCF_042767895.1 Penaeus vannamei
TCGAATAAATCCAAGAACTGACACACGCACCTGGCGCTTCGTGCATATATTTACATCTCTAATAAAACAAAACTTTGGCAGTGTAAATAACAGTCTGCAGCGGCCGTCAGTTTCAGACAGTTACTACCGACCATTTATTGTTGATTTATGCTCCTCCTCCCAGCCTGTAGGGCCCGACCCCGCCAACCACACGCTACGTTCGCATACTTATTCCCCGTACATTGCCACGATCGTACGTTCTTTTAGTATGTATACGGCTTTCCATACGGTTTTGTTTTCCTTTTGCAGCTTAGCTAAGGAATTTCCCTGCTTTGGGCTTTTACGAAACCCGTAGAGCGAGATGGTAAACAAATACACAGCGTGTGTGCGACTGCACGAACCTACTGTGCATGAATATCAACTCATTAAAGCACTAGGCAGTTTTATAGTTCTTCTTGAAGATAAACCGCGCGCGCCCGTGTACGCACACACACACACACACACACACACACACACACACACACACACACACACACACACACACACACACACACACACACACACACACACACACTTTTCTAACAGCGAAATATTTATCTCCCTTATACACCGTGATTAGCAGCACTTCCTTACGTCTATTTTCCTTACACAGCGGTACTAGAAACATATTTTAGCTCCTGCTGTTGAGAGGTATTGCAAGCGAGTTAAAAAAAAACTCCATTCTTCTCGTTGCCACTTAGCCCAACAGCGTAGTCGTTCAGCGTGACGTCATTCTTATATATCTTACCCTCTGTTTTTTTATTTTTCACTGTTCTTCCAAAAATTAAATGTTTCTTTATCCTGTTTGCGCGGTAATGGTTTAAGTTAGTAATTTGCTTGTTATATCCGGGTCTTCCATTTTTACAAAATACCGTTCCTCAGAGAATTCTGTTTTTTTCTTCACCGTCTTAACGCCTTTTTCACGACAAGAACAATAGGAAGAGGGCGAAGGAGAAAACGAAAAAGAATAAGGAGAAGACGAAGAAGAAGAAAGAGAATAAGAGGGATAATAGCAATATTAAGTAGAACATGGAGAAGAAGGAATGGGAAAGAGGAAGTAGAAGAAGCAAAAGAAAAAGAGAAGGAAAATGAAAGAATGTGTTTTATTTCCTCCTCCACTTCGTCTGCCACCTCGTTCCATCCGCCTCATGCATCGCATTTTTTTCAGAGTTGAGGGCAGTATATCTCCTTTTCCCCTCGCTTGACTCACTCTTACGTAGCGAGGGTATTACATACGCCCAACACCCCCTCCCTTACCCCTCCCCTCCCCTCCTCCCTCTTTCCCTACATCGCGCTCCCCCCTTTGTGACGTGCCCAGCCATAATGAAGACTAGGGCATACTGTTCTCACCCCTATGGAATCCTGCCATAGAGGCTGTTCATTGTACGTAAATTAGCCCGTCGTACCATGCCACTGGAGAAGGTCGGAAGCCGTTGTTGATGGAAATGACTGGTTCTGATATATATAATTCCTCCCTGCTCCGTTGGCACCGCATCATGGCACTTAGAGAGGCGTCTGGAGGCGACGGGGGAGGGGGGGGAGAGGGGGAAGGGGAAAAGGGGAAGGGCGAATAATGGCACTTTCTCGCTAGCTCATTCCAGCCTGCTCCGGACACTCAGCGCGAGGGGAAGACGCATTGAAATATCTTTTTATCACTCCCCGCTGAGCCATGGTAACATGTGGTGAAGACGTGGACCCCCATTTCACGGCAAATTTAACTCAAGATTTTTTTTCCGTTTCAGCCAGGTCCAATTTCCTTTGTGACGAAGCTAAGCTATTGTTGTTGGTGTTGGTGTCGGAAATGGATATTAGTTGTCAAATATTCATTTGAGTTTACAAATTCCTCTTTGTTTGTTTGTATGCTGAGCCTTTGTCCCATCCTATCAAAATGAAAATTGAAATCACGTAGAATGATGGTCTATGCACTATACACAAATGTAATTTGTATTTTCAATTACCTACAGTCATTCATATGATTTATTCATATAAACAACAATAACGACGACAAAGGGCAACAACGCAGTCAGGGAGCGAAATAACTTCCCCGCGGAATTGGCAAAGCTCCGAGAGGACAAAAGACGCAAGCGAGAGACATCTGCGTGAATGGCCAGGGTTGCCTGCCCTTGCTGCTGACCCTCTGTTTTATGTCCCTGCCACCCGCTCTGCCAGAGGGGCGGGAGGGGAGTGGGGTTAGGGGAAGGGGTCAGGGGGGAAGAGGGGGGATGCATGTTTCGCAGACGTAACTTGGCAGGCGAGAATCGGCGAGGTTCGGGTCCCTCTCTGTGGCGGCGCAGCGGAGGCAAAGAAGGGCGCTTCACGAATTCGTATTCGTTCGGAGAATATTTTTTTCCTGATTACACTTCTCCGTTCCCTCCCTCCCTCCCTTCCCTCCTTACCCACCCCCTCCCTCTACCCCCACCGCCAAGACCACGCCCATACGCTGACGGGCAAAATATAATAGCATGAGTGTCTTTAGATCACCAGGTTACTCTTTGTGTTTGCCCAGAGTCATGATTGCTGAACTGCACTGTATAATCCTCGTTCTCCTTGCCTCTCCTCGTTCCACCTCCAATAAACCCGCAACGTGAACAAGAAATATAAAACTTCAGCAACTTAACGAAGCCATGACTCGGTATCACATCCCAAGCCGCAACGTCTTGCTGATTTTATCTCCCGCAGAATCATAGATCGGAGAGGCGGAATAAGATATATAAAGCCTATAGCAGGGCATCGCGAGACAGGACAAGGCTGAAGAAGACAGAGTGAGCTGTGTGTGAGAGGGAGGGGGAAGGAGAGGGGGAGAGATAGAGGGTGGCGAAGGTATGAGAGACAGAGGGAGAGAGAGAGAGAGAGAGAAGAAAACAGGTAGACAGACAGACAGCGGTGATGGAGAGGAGAGAGTGGAAGAGACGAAGTGAACAGAGAGAGAGAGACAGGGGATAAAGTAGGAGGGAGATATAGTCGAAGGAGAGAGAGAGAGAGAGAAGTGGGCGGAGGATAGAAGGGGGGGGTGTAAGAGAGAAAAGAACGAAGTGAATAGAGAGGAGGTGGCTGAAGAAGAGAGACAGACAGACAAAGAGATAAAGACATAGACATAGACAGGAACAGAGACATAGGCAGGAGCAGAGCGGAGACAGAAACAGAGACAGATAGACAGAGAATGGTTGATCTGAATAGATAACTAGATTAAAGGAGATAAAGAGCAATAAAGACTAAGCGAGAGAGCGAGCGTGTGCCTGTGTGCCTGCCTGCGCCTGGCCGAGAGCACCCTAGGCCACGCTGCGCCTGCCCTGTTATCGCAGTGATCAGTAATTAGATTAACTGGACCCAAATAGGTAATGATCCAACACATTCGAAGATGACTTTATCACATCGCATTGTCTGTTGACTCCCAGCTTAACCATCTCTATTACTCACTCCGCACCTGTCATTATGGCCCCATTATCCTTACCTCTGCTTCGTCTCTCCTTCGTGGTTATCACTCTTTTATTCTCGCGGCTCTCTGTTCCCTTGGCGTGGCCTTTATTAGGAAGATATGACAATGGCTTTTAAGAGACGCCGTTCATCATTTTTGCTTATGTGAGACTGCCATTACTCAGGAAGATATAGATGATCTGCTTTGGTAATGAAATTTAGCATAAACTTGTTTTAGATTCGTCTTTCCCTTAGATGGAGAGCGGATAGGAACGTGTTTTCAGATGTAATACAGAGTGGCAAATCTTGAGAGCCATGGGATAATGAGATTAGATCTGTAAAAGGATATCAACATTAACAATACTAACTGAATGTAATCTGACACGACGGAGATCATATAAATACATTTGGAAGATGAAACACAAAGCTTACAGAAAACAAGAGAAGAAAATATGTCAGCAAATATTTTATCTTAGAAATAATAACATATCGCAAGTGGCAAATGCATGAACATTATTTTAAAAGAAGTTCTATTAAGTGACAAATAAAAAGCACATAAATCTATGAAAATAACGACATCTAAGAACTCTCGATGGTATGAAATAACTCTATTTCTCCCTCTTGTTGGTCTTCTACAGCAATATTGCCAAAGAAATGATGGGACTTTTATCCTCACCGGAAATGCTAAAAGGCTCCATAAAAAAAAAAAACATTTCCTTCGGTGATGAATTAATGTTGCTAATCCGACATCGTTATTTCTAATGCGTTCGTGGACGGCACTTCAAATGTTGCATTCGTCGTTCGCAACATCTGTGCAGGAAAATGATGGGTAATAAAACAGCTGATGGGAAGGGGGTAGTGGGAAAGGTGAGGATAAGTAGGTGCAGTGAGGGAGGGAGAGGGAAAGGGGAGGGAGGGAGAGAGAGTAATGTGAGGGGAGGAGGAAGGGAGGGACAGGGGAAGAGGAGGGAAGGAGAGAGAAGGAGAGGGGAAGAGGAGGGAAGGGGAGAGAAGGAGAGGGGAAGAGAAGGAAAGGAGAGAAGGAGAGGCGAACGGGAGGGAGGGAGGGACAGGGGAAGAGGATGGAAGAAGGGAAGAGAAGGGAAGGAGAGAGAAGGGAAGGGAGACGGAAGGGAGGGAGATGCAGAGGGGAAGAGGAAGGAAGGAGAGAGAAGGAAAGGAGAACGGGGAGATAGGGAGAGAGAGTAGGGAGGAAGGAGAGAGGGAGGGAGGGGCCGAGAGGGAAAAGAGAAGAAGAAGGGAGGGACTGACATTTGTAAGGAGCAAGGGAAATAAAGGAGAATGGGGAAACTAAAGAACAGAGGGCAACTAGAAAATGACAGATATCTCGAACTCGTCGATTGATTATTCAAAGCGGAAAATATCAAAGCCAATAATAAGACACTAGTTAATCAAATAAAAATAATGATAATAATGATAATGATAATAACAATAATAATGATAATAATAATAATAATGATAATAATAAAACACGGAAAACAAAGACCCAAACATCATCATTCCTTTAGAAGGAGCCAGGGGGAGGGGGAGGGGGTTACACAGACCAT
>NC_091552.1:21338043-21343043 GCF_042767895.1 Penaeus vannamei
AGTATTAATTTTGGTATTAGTTAATACTATTGTTAATACTATTATTATTGTTGGTATTATCATTAATGCTGTCATTTTATCAATATTATTGTTATTATTATTATTATTATTATTATTATTATTATTATTATTATTATCATATTATTATCATTGTTATTATTATTATTGCTATTATCATTATCATTATAATTTTTATTGTTGCATTTATTATGATTATTATCATGATTGTCACAAACAATACTACTACTACTTCTACTACTTTTATAGTTGTAATTACTACTATCCTCATTGTTATTATCGTTACTTTCGTTATCATCATTATTTATATCAATTTGATTATCATTAGTAGCAGTAATATGAGTATCATTATTATTAACATTATCAGTATAATTACTACCGAGTAAACCAATTTGTGTCTGCCATTAGGAAGGGGAAAATTATATACAATTGCTAGGCTGTCCTAGCAATCTTGACTTTACAACTGATGTTCTTACCATTATTATTATCATTTACATCATTATTGTTTTTGCCGTTGTTATTTTTAATAGTAGTATGATTATATTTTGACTGTTATTACTGTTATTGACGTTAATGTTGTTATTATTGTTTTTTCATCCTCATAACCACTAGCAACATCACTATTATCATTATCCTCAAAATCAACATCATTCTCACCATCTTTACCATTGCTCCTGTTGTTATTGTTCTTGATATTGTCAAGATTATTATCCAAGTATAATTCATTTTATTAACATTGCCACGAAGTCCTCAGAGGTACTGAAGGATTCCCCCATCTTCCAAGTGCCTGCAAATCGTTAGTGGGGGGGGGGGGGGAGCTCGAAGGGGAAAAAATGTTGTAATATTACCTTCAGGTGATCCTGTAAATCTTACTCGATGAAAAATAGAAGCATATCTTTTTTCAAAACTCTCCTTTTGATTTAGAGTGAATTTCTGATCAAGCGGCAACAGATATCAGGTAGACTGGACTTAAAATCAAGAACCAACTTGCTGCTTCAGCTAACAAGCATATCAACCAATTAACTCATAAGTTTCCCATTACAGCAATTTCATCGTGGTTTTCAACATATAGTACAAAAAAGTATCTAAATATTTCGAAAAGGTTTTCAACGTCACGAAAAAAGCGCTGAGGAGTCCCCTAAGACTACCAATAAGGTCTGACCTCGTTGCAATGTATATTTCTTATTAATAGAGCGCTGTCAATGGCCTTGCCCCGCGCTCTATAATCACCTGCCCAGCTCAATAGCTCCGTAGGCCGTGAATTGCTATGTGTAGAGCTATCTGGAGCTGCGTAGTGATACAGTTATGTTGTTTATGTGGTCGTCGGTGAGCCTAACACGCCGTGCCGCTGTACTTAGTGCCGTGTGTGTGTGGCCGTGTGCGGGAGAGGGAGAGAGAGAGAGAGGGAGAGGGAGAGGGAGAGGGAGGGACGGAGAGAGAGAGAGAGAGAGAGAGAGAGAGAGAGAGAGAGGGAGAGGGAGAGGGAGAGGGAGAGGGAGAGGGAGAGGGAGAGAGAGAGAGAGAGAGAGAGGGAGAGGGCAGGAGTGAGGGAGGGAGAAAGGATTGGGAGAGTAGTGTGCAAGGCTTGTGAAAAACAGACTTCGAGAGAGGGATGAGGGAGGGGGAGAGATAATGAGGGAGAGAGCAAGAGAGAAGGGGGAGGGAGGGAGAGGGAGAGAGAGAGATGGGGAGGGGGCGAAAGAGGAGGGAAGAGAGTAAAGGGAGTAAAAAAAAAATAAAATAAATAAAATAAAATGAAAAATAAAAATAAAATAAAAAAGATAAAGAAAAGCATATGTACATTACACGAATAAGTGGGTATACATATTTGAGTGCCGAGTGAACGCTCACAGTACAGAAATATTCCTCTTAAGGCGTGGACCCACTACATGCGAAGTAACATGTTAATCAGCCGCTGATTGTAACAATCCATATGAAGTTATGTAATTTCTTCTGGAATCCTCTTCCCCGCAGAGAAGATGGGACCCGCCGGGCTTGAAGTGCGATGACGTCACAGCTAAGAAGTGTAAGAAGTAAGAAGTGAAGTGCGATGACGTCACAGGTAAGAAGTAAGAAGTGAAGTGCGATGACGTCACAGCTAAGAAGTGTAAGTAAGAAGTGAAGTGCGATGACGTCACAGCTAAGAAGTGTAAGAAGTGAGAAGTGTAAGAAGTAAGAAGTGAAGTGCAATGAAGTCACAGCTCGAAGTGCGATGACGTCACAGCTAAGAAGTGTAAGAAGTGAAGTGCGTTGACGTCACAACTAAGAAGTGTAAGAAGTGAAGCGCGATGACGTCACAGCTAAGACAATGGGGCTTCACGGGCTTCGGATCGAATGCACACTGAACACACGGAGGGAGAGGAACGGGCCATGGGGAACAGCAACGCCAGGGCTATAGTTCCTGTTCTTATCTCGCCGGTTAGGATAAACAAATTTCTTCACGTGACCTAAAATGACTTGATGCCTAGGCTCTTATCTGCGTAGTTGTTTTTGGTCTTTTTATTCTCTCTCCTCGGTCTCCATTTTTTATTATTATCATTATTACTGTCATTATTATCACTTATTATAACTGTTATTATTCTATCAATATTATTATCATTATTCTATTACCATTATTATTATTATTATTGTCATTATGATTTTCTTTATCTTCCTCCTCTTCTTCTGCCTTCTTCATCATTATCTTTATCTTTATTTTCTTCCTTTTCTGTTACTGTCTCTCTCTCTCTCTTTAGTTGGTTATCCTCAATTTTCTGTTATATTTTATATATTAGCCTTCATTTCGTCCATTTTCTCAATGTGCTCCTCTTACACCCTTTCTGGCCTTGGCTTCTTGTTCTCCTCCCCTGTTATCCGTTTCTCATCCCCTTCCATCAGTCTCTCTTTAATACCGTTCACCTCTTTTTCTTTCTCGCTGCCTTTCTTTTTTTCCCTCCTTCCCTCACTCCATCTTTCTACCCCCCCCCCTTTCACACTCACCCCCCCTCTCTCTTTCTCCATCCTTCCCTTTCTTCCTTCCTATTTTCACTCTCGTTCTATCCCTTTCTCCTTCCTTCTCTCCCTCCTCCCTTTCTCCATCCTCCTTCTCCTCCTTCTTACTTCTCTTCTTTCCTCCTCTCTCCCTTTCTCCCTCCTTTTTTTCCTCCTTCCCTCCCATCTTCCCTTCTCTCTTCCTTTCTCCTTCCTCCTCTTACTCCTTCCCTCCCCTCCTCTCTCCCTTTCTCCCTCCTCTTACTCCCTCCCTCCTTCCTCCCTTTCTCCATCCTCCCTTCTTCCCTCTTCTCTTCCTTCCTACCCCCTCTTTCTCTTCCTCCTTCCCTCCCTCCTCTCTCCCTTTCTCCCTCCTCCCACTCCTCCTCCTTCACTCCCCTTCTCTTTGCTTTTCTCCATCTCTTCCTCCTTCCCTCCCTTTCTCCCTCCTCTTCTTCCTACTTCCCTCCCGCCTCCTTTCCCCACCACGTCCTCCATCCCTCAGGCGCGATGGGCTGCGCTGATGCCCAAGATAAAAGAGACTCCGACACATCACTAACATGCCTTTTCTTCCCTCCCTCCCTTCCTCCCTCCCTCCCTCTCCCTCCACCCTCCTCCTTCTCCCAGTCTTCGTTACTATCTCCTCCCTCCGTCTTTCTTCCTCCCTTCTCCCTCCGCCCTCCTCCCTCTCTCCGTCTTTTTTTCCTCATTCCTCCCTCCCTCCGTCTTCCATCTTCCTTCCTCCCTTTCTCCGTCTATCTTCCTCCCTCCCCCTACTCACTCCTCTTTGTGCCCTCGTTTCTCTTCCTTCCTCCTTTTCCCTTCTTCCTTCCTCCTATCTCCTCTCCTTCCTTCCTCCTACCTCCTCTCCTTCCTCCTTCTTTTATCTTTGCTTTACGCCCTTCCTCTATTCTTCTCCCTCTTTCCTCTTTCTTCTTTCCTTCCCCTCCCATCCACCCTCCTTCCTCCTTCCTCTATTTTTCTCTTGTCTCCATTTCTTCCTTTCTCTCTCTTTCTTCCTTCCTGCTTCATCTTTCTTCCTCCCTGCTCCTTCCTCCCCTCTCTTTCTCCCTGCCTTTCGTCCTTTCTATCCCCTCTCTCTTCTTCCCCTCCTCCAAATTCCATACCCCCTCTCCTCCTCTTCTTTCCGCCTCCTTCATTCTCACTCCCTCCTCCTTTCTTCGTTTTCCCTTTTCTATTCCCTTCCTATCCTGATATTCGTCCCTTGACGGCTATTGAAGCCGTGCAGTTTTTCTACCTGAATAAAAAAGAACAAAAAATAAAAATGGGAAAAGAAAGGAAAGAACAAAAGGAAGTTTACAAACTTGAAGAGGAAAAAAGAAAGGAAACATGGAATAAAGAAAAAAAAGGAGATGACCTAAACACAAGTTAAAGAAAATGCAGTTGATGATGATAAAGCACGACCGAAGTTAAGAGAAAAAGGAAAACATTGAAAGAAAAACTTTCATGCATCACACAACACCTGAATGGGGTCTGGCCGGGGAAACGTTAAGTTGTTTCATAATAATGTGCATGAATGCTGAGTGCAAGAGCGCATGTGTAGGTATGTGAGTGAGGGAGAGAGTGGGGGAGTGGGTGGGTGAGGAAAGGAGGGAGGGAGAGTGAATGTGTGATAGTAAGTGAAGGAGGGAGGGAGGGAAGGAGCGAGTGAGTATCTGCGTAAATGACTGAGTGACTGAGCGAATATGTGTACGCATGGGCGCGTGTATGCGTGAAATGTGTGCGCGTCTGCAAGTGCGGAAAGGAGAAGGAAAGGAGAGAGAGACTGGACGTAAGCAGACGATAGCCTAATACGGCCCCCTCTTGCACAGGTATCGCGACTCCCTTAATCTCCTCGTATTTCATGGCAAGGTGGAACATGGCGCGCTCTCTCCACACCTGTTAAACATCGCAAGCATCCCATTTATCTCGCGGCTCTTCGGCATCATTATCTTGCCCGTGAAAAACTGGTCGTTGATTCCCTTTGGTTTCTTCTTATATTGGTTTGGAGG